>NW_027478657.1:0-300000 GCF_051014685.1 Ptiloglossa arizonensis
ATTATACGTTATACGTTATACGTTATACGTTATACGTTATACGTTATACGTTATACGTTATACGTTATACGTTATACGTTATACGTTATACGTTATACGTTAAACGTTATACGTTATACGTTATACGTTATACGATATACGTTATACGTTATACGTTGTACGTTATACGTTATACGTTATACGATATACGTTATACGTTATACGTTATGCGTTATAGGATATACGTTATACGTTATACGTTATACGTTATACGTTATACATTATACGTTATACGTTATACGTTATACTTTATACGTTACTCGTTATACGTAATATGTAATACGTTTTACGTTATAAGTTATACGTTATACGTTATACGTTATACGTTATACGTTATACGTTATACGTTATACGTTATACGTTATACGTTATACGTTATACGTTATACGTTATACGGTATACGTTATGCGTTATACGTTATACGTTATACGTTATACGTTATACGTTATACGTTTTACGTTATACGTTATACGTTATACGATATACGTTATACGTTATACGTTATGCGTTATAGGATATACGTTATACGTTATACGTTATACGTTATACGTTATACATTATACGTTATACGTTATACGTTATACGTTATACGTTATAGGTTGTACGTTATACGTTATACGTTATACGTTATACGTTATACGTTGTACGTTATACGTTATACGTTATGCGTTATACGTTATACGTTATACGTTATACGTTATACGTTATACGTTATACGTTATACGTTATACGTTATACGTTATACGTTATACGTTATACGTTATACGTTATACGTTATACGTTATACGTTATACGTTATACGTTATACGTTATACGTTATACGTTATACGTTATACGTTATACGTTATACGTTATACGTTATACGTTATACGTTATACGTTATACGTTATACGTTATACGTTATACGTTATACGTTATACGTTATACGTTATACGTTATACGTTATACGTTATACGTTATACGTTATACGTTATACGTTATACGTTATACGTTATACGTTATACGTTATACGTTATACGTTATACGTTATACGTTATACGTTATACGTTATACGTTATACGTTATACGTTATACGTTATACGTTATACGTTATACGTTATACGTTATACGTTATACGTTATACGTTATACGTTATACGTTATACGGTATACGTTATACGTTATACGTTACTCGTTATACGTAATATGTAATTCGTTTTACGTTATAAGTTATACGTTATACGTTATACGTTATACGTTATACGATATACGTTATACGTTATACGTTATACGTTATACGTTATACGTTATACGTTATACGTTATACGTTATACGTTATACGTTGTACGTTATACGTTATACGTTTTACGTTATACGTTATACGTTATACGTTATACGTTATTCGTTATACGTTATACGTTATACGTTATACGTTATACGTTATACGGTATACGTTATGCGTTATACGTTATACGTTATACGTTATACGTTATACGTTATACGTTTTACGTTATACGTTATACGTTATACGATATACGTTATACGTTATACGTTATGCGTTATAGGATATACGTTATACGTTATACGTTATACGTTATACGTTATACGTTATACGTTATACGTTATACGTTATACGTTATACGTTATACGTTATACGTTATACGTTATGCGTTATAGGATATACGTTATACGTTATACGTTATACGTTATACGTTATACGTTATACGTTATACGTTATACGTTATACGTTATACGTTATACGGTATACGTTATACGTTATACGTTACTCGTTATACGTAATATGTAATTCGTTTTACGTTATACGTTATACGTTATGCGTTATAGGATATACGTTATACGTTATACGTTATACGTTATACGTTATACGTTATACGTTATAGGATATACGTTATACGTTATACGTTATACGTTATACGTTATACGTTATACGTAATACGTTATACGTTATACGTTATACGTTATACGTTATACGTTATACGTTATACGTTATACGTTATACGTTATACGTTATACGTTATACGTTATACGTTATACGTTATACGTTATACGTTATACGTTATACGTTATACGTTATACGTTATACGTTATACGTTATACGTTATACGTTATACGTTATACGTTATACGTTATACGTTATACGTTATACGTTATACGTTATACGTTATACGTTATACGTTATACGTTATACGTTATACGTTATACGTTATACGTTATACGTTATACGTTATACGTTATACGTTATACGTTATACGTTATACGTTTTACGTTATACGTTATACGTTATACGATATACGTTATACGTTATACGTTATGCGTTATAGGATATACGTTATACGTTATACGTTATACGTTATACGTTATACGTTATACGTAATACGTTATACGTTATACGTTATACGTTATACGTTATACGTTATACGTTATACGTTATACGTTATACGTTATACGTTATACGTTATACGTTATACGTTATACGTTATACGTTATACGTTATACGTTATACGTTATACGTTATACGTTATACGTTATACGTTATACGTTATACGTTATACGTTATACGTTATACGTTATACGTTATACGTTATACGGTATACGTTATACGTTATACGTTACTCGTTATACGTAATATGTAATTCGTTTTACGTTATAAGTTATACGTTATACGTTATACGTTATACGTTATACGATATACGTTATACGTTATACGTTATACGTTATACGTTATACGTTATACGTTATACGTTATACGTTATACGTTATACGTTGTACGTTATACGTTATACGTTTTACGTTATACGTTATACGTTATACGTAATACGTTATACGTTATACGTTATACGTTATACGTTATACGTTGTACGTTATACGTTATACGTTATACGTTATACGTTATACGTTATACGTTATACGTTATACGTTATACGTTATACGTTATACGTTATACGTTATACGATATACGTTATACGTTATACGTTATACGTTATACGTTATACGTTATACGTTATACGTTATACGTTATACGTTATACGTTGTACGTTATACGTTATACGTTATACGTTATACGTTATACGTTATACGTTATACGTTAATCGTTATACGTTATACGTTATACGTTATACGTTATACGTTATACGGTATACGTTATGCGTTATACGTTATACGTTATACGTTATAGGTTATGCGTTATAGGATATACGTTATACGTTATACGTTATACGTTATACGTTATACGTTATACGTTATACGTTAAACGTTATACGTTATACGTTATACGTTATACGATATACGTTATACGTTATACGTTGTACGTTATACGTTATACGTTATACGTTATACGTTATACGTTATACGTTATACGGTATAGGATATACGTTATACGTTATACGTTATACGTTATACGTTATACGTTATACGTTATACGTTATACGTTATACGTTATACGTTATGCGTTATAGGATATACGTTATACGTTATACGTTATACGTTATACGTTATACATTATACGTTATACGTTATACGTTATACGTTATACGTTATACGTTATACGTTATACGTTATACGTTATACGTTATACGTTATACGTTATACGTTATACGTTATACGTTATACGTTATACGTTATACGTTATACGTTATACGTTATACGTTATACGTTATACGTTATACGTTATACGTTATACGTTATACGTTATACGTTATACGTTATACGTTATACGTTATGCGTTATACGCTATACGTTATGCGTTATAGGTCATACCTTATACGTGATACGTCATACGTTATACGTTATACGTTATACGTTATTCGTTATACGTTATACGTTATACGTTATACGTTATACGTTATACGTTATACGTTATACGTTATACGTTATACGTTATACATTATACGTTATACGTTATACGTTATACGTTATACGTTATTCGTTTTACGTTATACGTTATACGTTATACGTTATACGTTATACGTTATACGTTATTCGTTTTACGTTATACGTTATACGTTATACGTTATACGTTATACGTTATACGTTATACGTTACTCGTTATACGTAATATGTAATACGTTTTAGGTTATACGTTTTACGTTATACGTTATACGTTATACGATGTACGTTATACGTTATACGTTATGCGTTATAGGATATACGTTATACGTTATACGTTATACGTTATACGTTATACGTTATACGTTATACGTTATACGTTATTCGTTATACGTTATACGTTATACGTTATACGTTATACGTTATACGTTATACGTTATACGTTATACGTTATACGTTATACGTTATACGTTATACGTTAAACGTTATACGTTATACGTTATACGTTATACGATATACGTTATACGTTATTCGTTATACGTTATACGTTATACGTTATACGTTATACGTTATACCATATACGTTATACGTTATACGTTATACGTTAAACGTTATACGTTATACGTTATACGTTATACGATATACGTTATACGTTATACGTTGTACGTTATACGTTATACGTTATACGTTATACGTTATACGTTATACGTTATACGTTATACGTTTTACGTTATACGTTATACGTTATACGTTATACGTTATACGTTATACGTTATACGTTATACGTTATACGTTATACGTTATACGTTATACGTTCTACGTTCTACGTTATACGTTGTACGTTATACGTTGTACGTTATACGTTATACGTTATACGTTATACGTTGTACGTTATACGTTATACGTTATACGTTATACGTTATACGTTATACGTTATACGTTATACGTTATACGTTATAAGTTATACGTTATACGTTATACGTTATACGTTATACGTTATACGTTATACGTTATACGTTATTCGTTATACGTTATACGTTATACGTTATACGTTATACGTTATACGTTTTACGTTATACGTTATACGTTATACGTTATACGTTATACATTATACGTTATACGTTATACGTTATACGTTATACGTTATTCGTTGTACGTTATACGTTATACGTTATACGTTATACGTTATACGTTATACGTTATACGTTATACGTTATACGTTATACGTTATACGTTATACGTTATACGTTATACGTTATACGTTATACGTTATACGTTATACCATATACGTTATACGTTATACGTTATACGTTAAACGTTATACGTTATACGTTATACGTTATACGTTATACGTTATACGTTATACGTTATACGTTATACGTTATACGTTATACGTTATACGTTATGCGTTATAGGATATACGTTATACGTTATACGTTATACGTTATACGTTATACGATATACGTTATACGTTATACGTTATACGTTATACGTTATACGTTATACGTTATACGTTATACGTTATACGTTATACGTTGTACGTTATACGTTATACGTTTTACGTTATACGTTATACGTTATACGTAATACGTTATACGTTATACGTTATACGTTATACGTTATACGTTGTACGTTATACGTTATACGTTATACGTTATACGTTATACGTTATACGTTATACGTTATACGTTATACGTTATACGTTATACGTTATACGTTATACGATATACGTTATACGTTATACGTTATACGTTATACGTTATACGTTATACGTTATACGTTATACGTTATACGTTATACGTTGTACGTTATACGTTATACGTTATACGTTATACGTTATACGTTATACGTTATACGTTAATCGTTATACGTTATACGTTATACGTTATACGTTATACGTTATACGGTATACGTTATGCGTTATACGTTATACGTTATACGTTATAGGTTATGCGTTATAGGATATACGTTATACGTTATACGTTATACGTTATACGTTATACGTTATACGTTATACGTTAAACGTTATACGTTATACGTTATACGTTATACGATATACGTTATACGTTATACGTTGTACGTTATACGTTATACGTTATACGTTATACGTTATACGTTATACGTTATACGGTATACGTTATGCGTTATACGTTATACGTTATACGTTATACGTTATACGTTATACGTTATACGTTATACGTTATGCGTTATAGGATATACGTTATACGTTATACGTTATACGTTATACGTTATACATTATACGTTATACGTTATACGTTATACTTTATACGTTACTCGTTATACGTAATATGTAATACGTTTTACGTTATAAGTTATACGTTATACGTTATACGTTATACGTTATACGTTATACGTTATACGTTATACGTTATACGTTATACGTTATACGTTATACGTTATACGTTATACGTTATACGTTATACGTTATACGGTATACGTTATGCGTTATACGTTATACGTTATACGTTATACGTTATACGTTATACGTTTTACGTTATACGTTATACGTTATACGATATACGTTATACGTTATACGTTATGCGTTATAGGATATACGTTATACGTTATACGTTATACGTTATACGTTATACATTATACGTTATACGTTATACGTTATACGTTATACGTTATACGTTATACGTTATACGTTATGCGTTATAGGATATACGTTATACGTTATACGTTATACGTTATACGTTATACATTATACGTTATACGTTATACGTTATACGTTATACGTTATACGTTATACGTTATACGTTATACGTTATACGTTATACGTTATACGTTATACGTTATACGTTATACGTTATACGTTATACGTTATACGTTATACGTTATACGTTATACGTTATACGTTATACGTTATACGTTATACGTTATACGTTATACGTTATACGTTATACGTTATACGTTATGCGTTATACGCTATACGTTATGCGTTATAGGTCATACCTTATACGTGATACGTCATACGTTATACGTTATACGTTATACGTTATTCGTTATACGTTATACGTTATACGTTATACGTTATACGTTATACGTTATACGTTATACGTTATACGTTATACGTTATACATTATACGTTATACGTTATACGTTATACGTTATACGTTATTCGTTTTACGTTATACGTTATACGTTATACGTTATACGTTATACGTTATACGTTATTCGTTTTACGTTATACGTTATACGTTATACGTTATACGTTATACGTTATACGTTATACGTTACTCGTTATACGTAATATGTAATACGTTTTAGGTTATACGTTTTACGTTATACGTTATACGTTATACGATGTACGTTATACGTTATACGTTATGCGTTATAGGATATACGTTATACGTTATACGTTATACGTTATACGTTATACGTTATACGTTATACGTTATACGTTATTCGTTATACGTTATACGTTATACGTTATACGTTATACGTTATACGTTATACGTTATACGTTATACGTTATACGTTATACGTTATACGTTATACGTTAAACGTTATACGTTATACGTTATACGTTATACGATATACGTTATACGTTATTCGTTATACGTTATACGTTATACGTTATACGTTATACGTTATACCATATACGTTATACGTTATACGTTATACGTTAAACGTTATACGTTATACGTTATACGTTATACGATATACGTTATACGTTATACGTTGTACGTTATACGTTATACGTTATACGTTATACGTTATACGTTATACGTTATACGTTATACGTTTTACGTTATACGTTATACGTTATACGTTATACGTTATACGTTATACGTTATACGTTATACGTTATACGTTATACGTTATACGTTATACGTTCTACGTTCTACGTTATACGTTGTACGTTATACGTTGTACGTTATACGTTATACGTTATACGTTGTACGTTATACGTTATACGTTATACGTTATACGTTATACGTTATACGTTATACGTTATACGTTATACGTTATAAGTTATACGTTATACGTTATACGTTATACGTTATACGTTATACGTTATACGTTATACGTTATTCGTTATACGTTATACGTTATACGTTATACGTTATACGTTATACGTTTTACGTTATACGTTATACGTTATACGTTATACGTTATACATTATACGTTATACGTTATACGTTATACGTTATACGTTATTCGTTGTACGTTATACGTTATACGTTATACGTTATACGTTATACGTTATACGTTATACGTTATACGTTATACGTTATACGTTATACGTTATACGTTATACGTTATACGTTATACGCTATACGTTATACGTTATACCATATACGTTATACGTTATACGTTATACGTTAAACGTTATACGTTATACGTTATACGTTATACGTTATACGTTATACGTTATACGTTATACGTTATACGTTATACGTTATACGATATACGTTATACGTTATTCGTTATACGTTATACGTTATACCATATACGTTATACGTTATACGTTATACGTTAAACGTTATACGTTATACGTTATACGTTATACGTTATACGTTATACGTTATACGTTATACGTTATACGTTATACGATATACGTTATACGTTATTCGTTATACGTTATACGTTATACGTTATACGTTATACGTTATACCATATACGTTATACGATATACGTTATACGTTAAACGTTATACGTTATACGTTATTCGTTGTACGTTATACGTTATACGTTATACGTTATACGTTATACGTTATACGTTATACGTTATACGTTATACCATATACGTTATACGTTATACGTTATACGTTAAACGTTATACGTTATACGTTATACGTTATACGTTATACGTTATACGTTATACGTTATACGTTATACGTTATACGATATACGTTATACGTTATTCGTTATACGTTATACGTTATACCATATACGTTATACGTTATACGTTATACGTTAAACGTTATACGTTATACGTTATACGTTATACGTTATACGTTATACGTTATACGTTATACGTTATACGTTATACGATATACGTTATACGTTATTCGTTATACGTTATACGTTATACGTTATACGTTATACGTTATACCATATACGTTATACGTTATACGTTATACGTTAAACGTTATACGTTATACGTTATACGTTATACGATATACGTTGTACGATATACGTTATACGTTATACGTTATGCGTTATAGGATATACGTTATACGTTATACGTTATGCGTTATAGGATATACGTTATACGTTATACGTTATACGTTATACGTTATACATTATACGTTATACGTTATACGTTATACGTTATACGTTACTCGTTATACGTTATAGGATATACGTTATACGTTATACGTTATACGTTATACGTTATACATTATACGTTATACGTTATACGTTATACGTTATACGTTATACGTTATACGTTATACGTTATACGTTATGCGTTATACGCTATACGTTATGCGTTATAGGTCATACCTTATACGTGATACGTCATACGTTATACGTTATACGTTATACGTTATTCGTTATACGTTATACGTTATGCGTTATACGTTATACGTTATACGTTATACGTTATACGTTATACGTTATACGTTATACGTTATACGTTATACGATATACGTTATACGTTATTCGTTATACGTTATACGTTATACGTTATACGTTATACGTTATACCATATACGTTATACGATATACGTTATACGTTAAACGTTATACGTTATACGTTATTCGTTGTACGTTATACGTTATACGTTATACGTTATACGTTATACGTTATACGTTATACGTTATACGTTATACCATATACGTTATACGTTATACGTTATACGTTATACGTTATACGTTATACGTTATACGTTATACGTTATACGTTATACGTTATACGTTATACGTTATACGATATACGTTATACGTTGTACGTTATACGTTATACGTTATACGTTATACGTTATACGTTATACGTTATACGTTATACGTTATACGTTATACGTTATACGTTATACGTTATACGTTATGCGTTATACGCTATACGTTATGCGTTATAGGTCATACCTTATACGTGTTACGTCATACGTTATACGTTATACGTTATACGTTATTCGTTATACGTTATACGTTATACGTTATACGTTATACGTTATACGTTATACGTTATACGTTATACGTTATACGTTATACGTTATACGTTATACGTTATACGTTATAGGTTATACGTTAAACGTTATACGTTATACGTTATACGTTATACGTTATACGTTATACGTTATACGTTATACGTTATACGTTATACGTTATACGTTATACGTTATACGTTATACGTTATACGTTATACGTTATACGTTATACGTTATACGTTATACGTTATACGTTATACGTTATACGTTATACGTTATACGTTATACGTTACTCGTTATACGTAATATGAAATACGTTTCACGTTATAAGTTATACGTTATACGTTATACGTTATACGTTATACGCTACACGTTATACGTTATACGTTATACGTTATACGTTATACGTTATACGTTATACGTTATACGTTATACGTTATACGTTATACGTTATACGTTATACGTTATACGTTATACGTTATACGTTATACGTTATACGTTATACGTTATACGTTATACGTTATACGTTATACGTTATACGTTATACGTTATACGTTATACGTTATACGTTATACGTTATACGTTATACGTTATACGTTATACGTTATACGTTATACGTTATACGTTATACGTTGTACGTTATACGTTATACGTTATAGGTTGTACGTTATACGTTATACGTTATACGTTATACGTTATACGTTATACGTTATACGTTATACGTTATGCGTTATACGTTATACGTTATACGTTATACGTTATACGTTATACGTTATACGTTGTACGTTATACGTTATACGTTATAGGTTGTACGTTATACGTTATACGTTATACGTTATACGTTATACGTTATACGTTATACGTTATACGTTATGCGTTATACGTTATACGTTATACGTTATACGTTATACGTTATACGTTATACGTTATACGTTATACGTTATACGTTATACGTTATACGTTATACGTTATACGTTATACGTTATACGTTATACGTTATACGTTATACGTTATACGTTATACGTTATACGTTATACGTTATACGTTATACGTTATACGTTATACGTTATACGTTATACGTTATACGTTATACGTTATACGTTATACGTTATACGTTATACGTTATACGTTATACGTTATACGTTATACGTTATACGTTATACGTTATACGTTATACGTTATACGTTATACGTTATACGTTATACGTTATACGTTATACGTTATACGTTATACGTTATACGTTATACGTTATACGTTATACGTTATACGTTATACGTTATACGTTATACGTTATACGTCATACGTTATACGTTATACGTTATTCGTTATACGTTATACCTTATACGTTATACGTTATACGTTATGCGTTATAGGATATACGTTATACGTTATACGTTATACGTTATACGTTATACGTTATACGTTATACGTTATACGTTATACGTTATACGTTATACGTTATACGTTATACGTTATACGTTATACGTTATACGTTATACGTTATACGTTATACGTTATACGTTATACGTTATACGTTATACGTTATACGTTATACGTTATACGTTATACGTTATACGTTATACGTTATACGTTATACGTTATACGTTATACGTTATACGTTATACGTTATACGTTATACGTTATACGTTATACGTTATACGTTATACGTTATACGTTATACGTTATACGTTATACGTTATACGTTATACGTTATACGTTATACGTTATACGTTATACGTTATACGTTATACGTTATACGTTATACGTTATACGTTATACGTTATACGTTATACGTTATACGTTATACGTTATTCGTTATACGTTATACGTTATACGTTATACGTTATACGTTATGCGTTATAGGATATACGTTATACGTTATACGTTATACGTTATACGTTATACGTTATACGTTATACGTTATACGTTATACGTTATACGTTATACGTTATACGTTATACGTTATACGTTATACGTTATACGTTATACGTTATACGTTATACGTTATACGTTATACGTTATACGTTATACGTTATACGTTGTACGTTATACGTTGTACGTTATACGTTATACGTTATACGATATACGTTATACGTTATACGTTATACGTTATACGTTATACGTTATACGTTATACGTTATACGTTATACGTTATGCGTTATACGTTATGCGTTATACGTTATACGTTATACGTTATACGTTATACGTTATACGTTATACGTTATACGTTATACGTTATACGTTATACGTTATACGTTATACGTTATACGTTATACGTTATACGTTATACGTTATACGTTATACGTTATACGTTATACGTTATACGTTATGCGTTATACGCTATACGTTATGCGTTATAGGTCATACCTTATACGTGATACGTCATACGTTATACGTTATACGTTATACGTTATACGTTATACGTTATACGTTATACGTTATACGTTATACGTTATACGTTATATGTTATACGGTATACGTTATGCGTTATACGTTATACGTTATACGTTATACGTTATACGTTATACGTTTTACGTTATACGCTATACGTTATGCGTTATAGGTCATACCTTATACGTGATACGTCATACGTTATATGTTATACGTTATACGTTATTCGTTATACGTTATACGTTATACGTTATACGTTATACGTTATACGTTATACGTTATACGTTATACGTTATACGTTATACGTTATACGATATACGTTATACGTTATACGTTATGCGTTATAGGATACACGTTATACGTTATACGTTATACGTTATACGTTATACATTATACGTTATACGTTATACGTTATACGTTATACGTTATAGGTTGTACGTTATACGTTATACGTTATACGTTATACGTTATACGTTATACGTTATACGTTATACGTTATACGTTATACGTTATACGTTATACGTTATACGTTATACGTTATACGTTATACGTTATACGTTATACGTTATACGGTATACGTTATGCGTTATACGTTATACGTTATACGTTATACGTTATACGTTATACGTTATACGTTTTACGTTATACGTTATACGTTATACGATATACGTTATACGTTATACGTTATGCGTTATAGGATACACGTTATACGTTATACGTTATACGTTATATGTTATACATTATACGTTATACGTTATACGTTATACGTTATACGTTATAGGTTGTACGTTATACGTTATACGTTATACGTTATACGTTATACGTTATACGTTATACGTTATACGTTATGCGTTATACGTTATACGTTATACGTTATACGTTATACGTTATACGTTATACGTTATACGTTATACGTTATACGTTATACGTTATACGTTATACGTTATACGATATACGTTGTACGATATACGTTATACGTTATACGTTATGCGTTATAGGATATACGTTATACGTTATAAGTTATACGTTATACGTTATACGTTATACCATATACGTTATACGTTATACGTTATACGTTAAACGTTATACGTTATACGTTATACGTTATACGTTATACGTTATACGTTATACGTTATACGTTATACGTTATACGATATACGTTATACGTTATTCGTTATACGTTATACGTTATACCATAAACGTTATACGTTATACGTTATACGTTAAACGTTATACGTTATACGTTATACGTTATACGTTATACGTTATACGTTATACGTTATACGTTATACGTTATACGTTATACGATATACGTTATACGTTATTCGTTATACGTTATACGTTATACGTTATACGTTATACGTTATACCATATACGTTATACGTTATACGTTATACGTTAAACGTTATACGTTATACGTTATACGTTATACGATATACGTTGTACGATATACGTTATACGTTATACGTTATGCGTTATAGGATATACGTTATACGTTATACGTTATGCGTTATAGATTATACGTTATACGTTATACGTTATACGTTATACGTTATACATTATACGTTATACGTTATACGTTATACGTTATACGTTACTCGTTATACGTTATAGGATATACGTTATACGTTATACGTTATACGTTATACGTTATACATTATACGTTATACGTTATACGTTATACGTTATACGTTATACGTTATACGTTATACGTTATACGTTATGCGTTATACGCTATACGTTATGCGTTATAGGTCATACCTTATACGTGATACGTCATACGTTATACGTTATACGTTATACGTTATTCGTTATACGTTATACGTTATACGTTATACGTTATACGTTATACGTTATACGTTATACGTTATACGTTATATGTTATACGTTATACGTTATACGTTATACGCTATACGTTATACGTTGTACGTTATGCGTTATACGTTATGCGTTATACGTTATACGTTATACGTTATACGTTATACGTTGTACGTTATACGTTATACGTTATACGTTATACGTTATTCGTTATACGTTACACGTTATACGTTATACGTTATACGTTATACGTTATACGTTATACGTTAAACGTTATACGTTATACGTTATACGTTATACGATATACGTTATACGTTAAACGTTATATGTTATACGTTATACGTTATACGTTATACGTTATACGTTATACGTTATACGTTATACGTTATACGTTATACGTTATACGTTATACGTTATACGTTATTCGTTGTACGTTATACGTTATACGTTATACGTTATACGTTATACCATATACGTTATACGTTATACGTTATACGTTATACGTTATACGTTATACGTTATACGTTATACGTTATACGTTATACGTTATACGTTATACGTTATACGTTATACGTTATACGTTGTACGTTATACGTTATACGTTATACGTTATACGTTATACGTTATACGTTATACGTTATACGTTATACGTTATACGTTATACGTTATACGTTATACGTTATGCGTTATACGCTATACGTTATGCGTTATAGGTCATACCTTATACGTGTTACGTCATACGTTATACGTTATACGTTATACGTTATTCGTTATACGTTATACGTTATACGTTATACGTTATACGTTATACGTTATACGTTATACGTTATACGTTATACGTTATACGTTATACGTTATACGTTATACGTTATAGGTTATACGTTAAACGTTATACGTTATACGTTATACGTTATACGTTATACGTTATACGTTATACGTTATACGTTATACGTTATACGTTATACGTTATACGTTATACGTTATACGTTATACGTTATACGTTATACGTTATACGTTATACGTTATACGTTATACGTTATACGTTATACGTTATACGTTATACGTTATACGTTACTCGTTATACGTAATATGAAATACGTTTCACGTTATAAGTTATACGTTATACGTTATACGTTATACGTTATACGCTACACGTTATACGTTATACGTTATACGTTATACGTTATACGTTATACGTTATACGTTATACGTTATACGTTATACGTTATACGTTATACGTTATACGTTATACGTTATACGTTATACGTTATACGTTATACGTTATACGTTATACGTTATACGTTATACGTTATACGTTATACGTTATACGTTATACGTTATACGTTATACGTTATACGTTATACGTTATACGTTATACGTTATACGTTATACGTTATACGTTATACGTTGTACGTTATACGTTGTACGTTATAGGTTGTACGTTATACGTTATACGTTATACGTTATACGTTATACGTTATACGTTATACGTTATACGTTATGCGTTATACGTTATACGTTATACGTTATACGTTATACGTTATACGTTGTACGTTATACGTTATACGTTATAGGTTGTACGTTATACGTTATACGTTATACGTTATACGTTATACGTTATACGTTATACGTTATACGTTATGCGTTATACGTTATACGTTATACGTTATACGTTATACGTTATACGTTATACGTTATACGTTATACGTTATACGTTATACGTTATACGTTATACGTTATACGTTATACGTTATACGTTATACGTTATACGTTATACGTTATACGTTATACGTTATACGTTATACGTTATACGTTATACGTTATACGTTATACGTTATACGTTATACGTTATACGTTATACGTTATACGTTATACGTTATACGTTATACGTTATACGTTATACGTTATACGTTATACGTTATACGTTATACGTTATACGTTATACGTTATACGTTATACGTTATACGTTATATGTTATACGTTATACGTTATGCGTTATACGTTATACGTTATACGTTATACGTTATACGTTATACGTTTTACGTTATACGCTATACGTTATGCGTTATAGGTCATACCTTATACGTGATACGTCATACGTTATATGTTATACGTTATACGTTATTCGTTATACGTTATACGTTATACGTTATACGTTATACGTTATACGTTATACGTTATACGTTATACGTTATACGTTATACGTTATACGTTATACGATATACGTTATACGTTATACGTTATGCGTTATAGGATACACGTTATACGTTATACGTTATACGTTATACGTTATACATTATACGTTATACGTTATACGTTATACGTTATATGTTATAGGTTGTACGTTATACGTTATACGTTATACGTTATACGTTATACGTTATACGTTATACGTTATACGTTATACGTTATACGTTATACGTTATACGTTATTCGTTGTACGTTATACGTTATACGTTATACGTTATACGTTATACGTTATACGTTACTCGTTATACGTTATACGTTATACGTTATACGTTATACGTTATACGTTATACGTTATACGGTATACGTTATGCGTTATACGTTATACGTTATACGTTATACGTTATACGTTATACGTTATACGTTTTACGTTATACGTTATACGTTATACGATATACGTTATACGTTATACGTTATGCGTTATAGGATACACGTTATACGTTATACGTTATACGTTATATGTTATACATTATACGTTATACGTTATACGTTATACGTTATACGTTATAGGTTGTACGTTATACGTTATACGTTATACGTTATACGTTATACGTTATACGTTATACGTTATACGTTATGCGTTATACGTTATACGTTATACGTTATACGTTATACGTTATACGTTATACGTTATACGTTATACGTTATACGTTATACGTTATACGTTATACGTTATACGATATACGTTGTACGATATACGTTATACGTTATACGTTATGCGTTATAGGATATACGTTATACGTTATAAGTTATACGTTATACGTTATACGTTATACCATATACGTTATACGTTATACGTTATACGTTAAACGTTATACGTTATACGTTATACGTTATACGTTATACGTTATACGTTATACGTTATACGTTATACGTTATACGATATACGTTATACGTTATTCGTTATACGTTATACGTTATACGTTATACGTTATACGTTATACGTTATACATTATACGTTATACGTTATACGTTATACGTTATACGTTATACGTTATACGTTATACGTTATACGTTATGCGTTATACGCTATACGTTATGCGTTATAGGTCATACCTTATACGTGATACGTCATACGTTATACGTTATACGTTATACGTTATTCGTTATACGTTATACGTTATACGTTATACGTTATACGTTATACGTTATACGTTATACGTTATACGTTATATGTTATACGTTATACGTTATACGTTATACGCTATACGTTATACGTTGTACGTTATGCGTTATACGTTATGCGTTATACGTTATACGTTATACGTTATACGTTATACGTTGTACGTTATACGTTATACGTTATACGTTATACGTTATTCGTTATACGTTACACGTTATACGTTATACGTTATACGTTATACGTTATACGTTATACGTTAAACGTTATACGTTATACGTTATACGTTATACGATATACGTTATACGTTAAACGTTATATGTTATACGTTATACGTTATACGTTATACGTTATACGTTATACGTTATACGTTATACGTTATACGTTATACGTTATACGTTATACGTTATACGTTATTCGTTGTACGTTATACGTTATACGTTATACGTTATACGTTATACGTTATACGTTACTCGTTATACGTTATACGTTATACGTTATACGTTATACGTTATACGTTATACGTTATACGTTATACGTTATACGTTATACGTTATACGTTACTCGTTATACGTAATATGTAATACGTTTTACGTTATAAGTTATACGTTATACGTTATACGTTATACGTTATACGTTATACGTTATACGTTATACGTTACTCGTTATACGTAATATGTAATACGTTTTACGTTATAAGTTATACGTTATACGTTATACGTTATACGTTATACGTTATACGTTATACGTTATACGTTATACGTTATACGTTATACGTTATACGGTATACGTTATGCGTTATACGTTATACGTTATACGTTATACGTTATACGTTATACGTTATACGTTATACGATATACGTTATACGTTATACGTTATGCGTTATAGGATATACGTTATACGTTATACGTTATACGTTATACGTTATACGTTATACGTTATACGTTATACGTTATACGTTATACGTTATACGTTATACGTTATACGTTGTACGTTATACGTTATACGTTATACGTTATACGTTATACGTTATACGTTATACGTTATACGTTATACGTTATACGTTATACGTTATACGTTATACGTTATGCGTTATACGCTATACGTTATGCGTTATAGGTCATACCTTATACGTGTTACGTCATACGTTATACGTTATACGTTATACGTTATTCGTTATACGTTATACGTTATACGTTATACGTTATACGTTATACGTTATACGTTATACGTTATACGTTATACGTTATACGTTATACGTTATACGTTATACGTTATACGTTAAACGTTATACGTTATACGTTATACGTTATACGTTATACGTTATACGTTATACGTTATACGTTATACGTTATACGTTATACGTTATACGTTATACGTTATACGTTATACGTTATACGTTATACGTTATACGTTATACGTTATACGTTATACGTTATACGTTATACGTTATACGTTATACGTTATACGTTATACGTTACTCGTTATACGTAATATGAAATACGTTTCACGTTATAAGTTATACGTTATACGTTATACGTTATACGTTATACGCTACACGTTATACGTTATACGTTATACGTTATACGTTATACGTTATACGTTATACGTTATACGTTATACGTTATACGTTATACGTTATACGTTATACGTTATACGTTATACGTTATACGTTATACGTTATACGTTATACGTTATACGTTATACGTTATACGTTATACGTTATACGTTATACGTTATACGTTATACGTTATACGTTATACGTTATACGTTATACGTTATACGTTGTACGTTATACGTTGTACGTTATAGGTTGTACGTTATACGTTATACGTTATACGTTATACGTTATACGTTATACGTTATACGTTATACGTTATGCGTTATACGTTATACGTTATACGTTATACGTTATACGTTATACGTTATACGTTATACGTTATACGTTATACGTTATACGTTATACGTTATACGTTAAACGTTATACGTTATACGTTATACGTTATACGATATACGTTATACGTTATACGTTGTACGTTATACGTTATACGTTATACGATATACGTTATACGTTATACGTTATGCGTTATAGGATATACGTTATACGTTATACGTTATACGTTATACGTTATACATTATACGTTATACGTTATACGTTATACTTTATACGTTACTCGTTATACGTAATATGTAATACGTTTTACGTTATAAGTTATACGTTATACGTTATACGTTATACGTTATACGTTATACGTTATACGTTATACGTTATACGTTATACGTTATACGTTATACGTTATACGTTATACGGTATACGTTATGCGTTATACGTTATACGTTATACGTTATACGTTATACGTTATACGTTTTACGTTATACGTTATACGTTATACGATATACGTTATACGTTATACGTTATGCGTTATAGGATACACGTTATACGTTATACGTTATACGTTATACGTTATACATTATACGTTATACGTTATACGTTATACGTTATACGTTATAGGTTGTACGTTATACGTTATACGTTATACGTTATACGTTATACGTTATACGTTATACGTTATACGTTATGCGTTATACGTTATACGTTATACGTTATACGTTATACGTTATACGTTATACGTTATACGTTATACGTTATACGTTATACGTTATACGTTATACGTTATACGTTATACGTTATACGTTATACGTTATACGTTATACGTTATACGTTATACGTTATACGTTATACGTTATACGTTATACGTTATACGTTATACGTTATACGTTATACGTTATACGTTATACGTTATACGTTATACGTTATACGTTATACGTTATACGTTATACGTTATACGTTATACGTTATACGTTATACGTTATACGTTATACGTTATACGTTATGCGTTATACGCTATACGTTATGCGTTATAGGTCATACCTTATACGTGATACGTCATACGTTATACGTTATACGTTATACGTTATTCGTTATACGTTATACGTTATACGTTATACGATATACGTTATACGTTATACGTTGTACGTTATACGTTATACGTTATACGATATACGTTATACGTTATACGTTATGCGTTATAGGATATACGTTATACGTTATACGTTATACGTTATACGTTATACATTATACGTTATACGTTATACGTTATACTTTATACGTTACTCGTTATACGTAATATGTAATACGTTTTACGTTATAAGTTATACGTTATACGTTATACGTTATACGTTATACGTTATACGTTATACGTTATACGTTATACGTTATACGTTATACGTTATACGTTATACGTTATACGTTATACGTTATACGTTATACGTTATACGTTATGCGTTATACGTTATACGTTATACGTTATACGTTATACGTTATACGTTATACGTTATACGTTATACGTTATACGTTATACGTTATACGTTATACGTTAAACGTTATACGTTATACGTTATACGTTATACGATATACGTTATACGTTATACGTTGTACGTTATACGTTATACGTTATACGATATACGTTATACGTTATACGTTATGCGTTATAGGATACACGTTATACGTTATACGTTATACGTTATACGTTATACGTTATGCGTTATACGCTATACGTTATGCGTTATAGGTCATACCTTATACGTGATACGTCATACGTTATACGTTATACGTTATACGTTATTCGTTATACGTTATACGTTATACGTTATACGTTATACGTTATACGTCATACGTTATACGTTATACGTTATACGTTATACGTTATACGTTATACGTTATACGTTATACGTTATACGTTATACGTTATACGTTATACGTTATACGTTATACGTTATACGTTGTACGTTATACGTTATACGTTATACGTTATACGGTATACGTTATGCGTTATACGTTATACGTTATACGTTATACGTTATACGTTATACGTTTTACGTTATACGTTATACGTTATACGATATACGTTATACGTTATACGTTATGCGTTATAGGATACACGTTATACGTTATACGTTATACGCTATACGTTATACATTATACGTTATACGTTATACGTTATACGTTATACGTTATAGGTTGTACGTTATACGTTATACGTTATACGTTATACGTTATACGTTATACGTTATACGTTATACGTTATGCGTTATACGTTATACGTTATACGTTATACGTTATACGTTATACGTTATACGTTATACGTTATACGTTATACGTTATACGTTATACGTTATACGTTATACGTTATACGTTATACGTTATACGTTATACGTTATACGTTATACGTTATACGTTATACGTTATACGTTATACGTTATACGTTATACGTTATACGTTATACGTTATACGTTATACGTTATACGTTATACGTTATACGTTATACGTTATACGTTATACGTTATACGTTATACGTTATACGTTATACGTTATACGTTATACGTTATACGTTATACGTTATACGTTATGCGTTATACGCTATACGTTATGCGTTATAGGTCATACCTTATACGTGATACGTCATACGTTATACGTTATACGTTATACGTTATTCGTTATACGTTATACGTTATACGTTATACGTTATACGTTATACGTCATACGTTATACGTTATACGTTATACGTTATACGTTATACGTTATACGTTATACGTTATACGTTATACGTTATACGTTATACGTTATACGTTATACGTTATACGTTATACGTTGTACGTTATACGTTATACGTTATACGTTATACGTTATACGTTTTACGTTATACGTTATGCGTTATACGCTATACGTTATGCGTTATAGGTCATACCTTATACGTGATACGTCATACGTTATATGTTATACGTTATACGTTATTCGTTATACGTTATACGTTATACGTTGTACGTTATACGTTATACGTTATACGTTATACGTTATACGTTATACGTTATACGTTATACGTTATACGTTATACGTTATACGCTATACGTTATACGTTGTACGTTATGCGTTATACGTTATGCGTTATACGTTATACGTTATACGTTATACGTTGTACGTTATACGTTATACGTTATACGTTATACGTTATTCGTTATACGTTATACGTTATACGTTAAACGTTATACGTTATACGTTATACGTTAAACGTTATACGTTATACGTTATACGTTATACGATATACGTTATACGTTAAACGTTATACGTTATGGGTTATAGGATATACGTTATACGTTATACGTTATACGTTATACGTTATACGTTATACGTCATACGTTATACGTTATACGTTATACGTTATTCGTTATACGTTATACGTTATACGTTATACGTTATACGTTATACGTTATACGTTATACGTTATACGTTATACGCTATACGTTATACGTTGTACGTTATGCGTTATACGTTATGCGTTATACGTTATACGTTATACGTTATACGTTATACGTTATACGTTATACGTTATACGTTATACGTTATACGTTATACGTTATGCGTTATAGGATATACGTTATACGTTATACGTTATACGTTATACGTTATACGTTATACGTTATACGTTATTCGTTATACGTTATACGTTATACGTTATACGTTATACGTTATACGTTTTACGTTATACGTTATACGTTATACGTTATACATTATACGTTATACGTTATACGTTATACGTTATACGTTATACGTTATACGTTATTCGTTGTACGTTATACGTTACTCGTTATACGTAACATGAAATACGTTTCACGTTATAAGTTATACGTTATACGTTATGCGTTATACGCTATACGTTATGCGTTATAGGTCATACCTTATACGTGATACGTCGTACGTTATACGTTATGCGTTATACGTTATACGTTATACGTTATACGTTATACGTTATACGTTATACGTTATACGTTATACGTTATACGTTATACGTTATACGTTAAACGTTACTCGTTATACGTAATATGTAATACGTTTTACGTTATACGTTATACGTTATATAATACGTTATACGTTATACGTTATACGTTATACGTTATACGTTATACGTTATACGTTATACGTTATACGTTATACGTTATACGGTATACGTTATGCGTTATACGTTATACGTTATACGTTATACGTTATACGTTATACGTTTTACGTTATACGTTATACGTTATACGATATACGTTATACGTTATACGTTATGCGTTATAGGATATACGTTATACGTTATACGTTATACGTTATACGTTATACGTTATACGATATACGTTATACGTTATACGTTATGCGTTATAGGATATACGTTATACGTTATACGTTATACGTTATACGTTATACGTTATACGTTATACGTTATACGTTATACGTTATACGTTATACGTTATACGTTATACGTTATACGTTATACGTTATACGTTGTACGTTATACGTTATACGTTATACGTTATACGTTATACGTTATACGTTATACGTTATACGTTATACGTTATACGTTATACGTTATACGTTATACGTTATACGTTATACGTTATACGTTATACGTTATACGTTATACGTTATACGTTATACGTTATACGTTATACGTTATACGTTATACGTTATACGTTATACGTTAAACGTTATACGTTATACGTTATACGTTATACGATATACGTTATACGTTATACGTTGTACGTTATACGTTATACGTTATACGATATACGTCATACGTTATACGTTATGCGTTATAGGATATACGTTATACGTTATACGTTATACGTTATACGTTATACATTATACGTTTAACGTTATACGTTATACTTTATACGTTACTCGTTATACGTAATATGTAATACGTTTTACGTTATAAGTTATACGTTATACGTTATACGTTATACGTTATACGTTATACGTTATACGTTATACGTTATACGTTATACGCTATACGTTATACGTTATACGTTATACGGTATACGTTATGCGTTATACGTTATACGTTATACGTTATACGTTATACGTTATACGTTTTACGGTATACGTTATACGTTATACGATATACGTTATACGTTATACGTTATGCGTTATAGGATACACGTTATACGTTATACGTTATACGTTATACGTTATACGTTATACGTTATACGTTATACGTTATACGTTATACGTTATACGTTATACGTTATACGTTATACGTTATACGTTATACGTTATACGTTATACGTTATACGTTATACGTTTTACGTTATACGTTATGCGTTATACGCTATACGTTATGCGTTATAGGTCATACCTTATACGTGATACGTCATACGTTATATGTTATACGTTATACGTTATTCGTTATACGTTATACGTTATACGTTATACGTTATACGTTATACGTCATACGTTATACGCTATACGTTATACGTTGTACGTTATGCGTTATACGTTATGCGTTATACGTTATACGTTATACGTTATACGTTATACGTTATACGTTATACGTTATACGTTATACGTTATACGTTATACGTTATACGTTATACGTTATACGTTATGCGTTATACGCTATACGTTATGCGTTATAGGTCATACCTTATACGTGATACGTCATACGTTATACGTTATACGTTATACGTTATTCGTTATACGTTATACGTTATACGTTATACGTTATACGTTATACGTCATACGTTATACGTTATACGTTATACGTTATACGTTATACGTTATACGTTATACGTTATACGTTATACGTTATACGTTATACGTTATACGTTATACGTTATACGTTATACGTTATACGTTATACGTTATACGTTATACGTTATACGTTATACGTTATACGTTATACGTTATACGTTATACGTTATACGTTATACGTTATACGTTATACGTTATACGTTATACGTTATACGTTATAAGTTATACGTTATACGTTATACGCTATACGTTATGCGTTATACGCTATACGTTATGCGTTATAGGTCATACCTTATACGTGATACGTCGTACGTTATACGTTATGCGTTATACGTTATACGTTATACGTTATACGTTATACGTTATACGTTATACGTTATACGTTATACGTTATACGTTATACGTTATACGTTAAACGTTACTCGTTATACGTAATATGTAATACGTTTTACGTTATACGTTATACGTTATATAATACGTTATACGTTATACGTTATACGTTATACGTTATACGTTATACGTTATACGTTATACGTTATACGTTATACGTTATACGGTATACGTTATGCGTTATACGTTATACGTTATACGTTATACGTTATACGTTATACGTTTTACGTTATACGTTATACGTTATACGATATACGTTATACGTTATACGTTATGCGTTATAGGATATACGTTATACGTTATACGTTATACGTTATACGTTATACGTTATACGATATACGTTATACGTTATACGTTATGCGTTATAGGATATACGTTATACGTTATACGTTATACGTTATACGTTATACGTTATACGTTATACGTTATACGTTATACGTTATACGTTATACGTTATACGTTATACGTTATACGTTATACGTTATACGTTGTACGTTATACGTTATACGTTATACGTTATACGTTATACGTTATACGTTATACGTTATACGTTATACGTTATACGTTATACGTTATACGTTATACGTTATACGTTATACGTTATACGTTATACGTTATACGTTATACGTTATACGTTATACGTTATACGTTATACGTTATACGTTATACGTTATACGTTATACGTTATACGTTATACGTTATACGTTAAACGTTATACGTTATACGTTATACGTTATACGATATACGTTATACGTTATACGTTGTACGTTATACGTTATACGTTATACGATATACGTCATACGTTATACGTTATGCGTTATAGGATATACGTTATACGTTATACGTTATACGTTATACGTTATACATTATACGTTTAACGTTATACGTTATACTTTATACGTTACTCGTTATACGTAATATGTAATACGTTTTACGTTATAAGTTATACGTTATACGTTATACGTTATACGTTATACGTTATACGTTATACGTTATACGTTATACGTTATACGCTATACGTTATACGTTATACGTTATACGGTATACGTTATGCGTTATACGTTATACGTTATACGTTATACGTTATACGTTATACGTTTTACGTTATACGTTATACGTTATACGATATACGTTATACGTTATACGTTATGCGTTATAGGATACACGTTATACGTTATACGTTATACGTTATACGTTATACGTTATACGTTATACGTTATACGTTATACGTTATACGTTATACGTTATACGTTATACGTTATACGTTATACGTTATACGTTATACGTTATACGTTATACGTTATACGTTATACGTTATACGTTATACGTTATACGTTATACGTTATACGTTATACGTTATACGTTATACGTTATACGTTATACGTTATGCGTTATACGCTATACGTTATGCGTTATAGGTCATACCTTATACGTGATACGTCATACGTTATACGTTATACGTTATACGTTATTCGTTATACGTTATACGTTATACGTTATACGTTATACGTTATACGTCATACGTTATACGTTATACGTTATACGTTATACGTTATACGTTATACGTTATACGTTATACGTTATACGTTATACGTTATACGTTATACGTTATACGTTATACGTTATACGTTATACGTTATACGTTATACGTTATACGTTTTACGTTATACGTTATGCGTTATACGCTATACGTTATGCGTTATAGGTCATACCTTATACGTGATACGTCATACGTTATATGTTATACGTTATACGTTATTCGTTATACGTTATACGTTATACGTTATACGTTATACGTTATACGTTATACGTTATACGTTATACGTTATACGTTATACGTTATACGCTATACGTTATACGTTGTACGTTATGCGTTATACGTTATGCGTTATACGTTATACGTTATACGTTATACGTTGTACGTTATACGTTATACGTTATACGTTATACGTTATTCGTTATACGTTATACGTTATACGTTAAACGTTATACGTTATACGTTATACGTTAAACGTTATACGTTATACGTTATACGTTATACGTTATACGATATACGTTATACGTTAAACGTTATACGTTATGCGTTATAGGATATACGTTATACGTTATACGTTATACGTTCTACGTTATACGTTATACGTAATACGTTATACGTTATACGTTATACGTTATACGTTATACGTTATACGTTATACGTTATACGTTATACGTTATACGTTATACGTTATACGTTATACGTTATACGTTATACGTTATACGTTATACGTTATACGTTATACGTTATACGTTATACGTTATAAGTTATACGTTATACGTTATACGCTATAAGTTATGCGTTATACGCTATACGTTATGCGTTATAGGTCATACCTTATACGTGATACGTCGTACGTTATACGTTATGCGTTATACGTTATACGTTATACGTTATACGTTATACGTTATACGTTATACGTTATACGTTATACGTTATACGTTATACGTTATACGTTATACGTTATACGTTATACGTTATACGTTATACGTTATACGTTATACGTTATACGTTACACGTTATACGTTATACGTTATACGTTATACGTTATACGTTATACGTTATACGTTATACGTTATACGTTATACGTTATACGTTATACGTTATACGTTATACGTTATACGTTATACGTTATACGTTATACGTTATACGTTATACGTTATACGGCATACGTTATACGTTATACGTTACTCGTTATACGTAATATGTAATACGTTTTACGTTATAAGTTATACGTTATACGTTATACGTTATACGTTATACGTTATACGTTATACGTTATACGTTATACGTTATACGTTATACGTTATACGTTATACGTTATACGTTATACGTTATACGTTATACGTTATACGTTATACGTTATACGTTATACGTTATACGTTATACGTTATACGTTAAACGTTATACGTTATACGTTATACGTTATACGATATACGTTATACGTTATACGTTGTACGTTATACGTTATACGTTATACGATATACGTTATACGTTATACGTTATGCGTTATAGGATATACGTTATACGTTATACGTTATACGTTATACGTTATACGTTATACATTATACGTTATACGTTATACGTTATACTTTATACGTTACTCGTTATACGTAATATGTAATACGTTTTACGTTATAAGTTATACGTTATACGTTATACGTTATACGTTATACGTTATACGTTATACGTTATACGTTATACGTTATACGTTATACGTTATACGTTATACGTTATACGGTATACGTTATGCGTTATACGTTATACGTTATACGTTATACGTTATACGTTATACGTTTTACGTTATACGTTATACGTTATACGATATACGTTATACGTTATACGTTATGCGTTATAGGATACACGTTATACGTTATACGTTATACGTTATACGTTATACATTATACGTTATACGTTATACGTTATACGTTATACGTCATACGTTATACGTTATACGTTATACGTTATACGTTATACGTTATACGTTATGCGTTATACGCTGTACGTTATGCGTTATAGGTCATACCTTATACGTGATACGTCATACGTTATACGTTATACGTTATACGTTATTCGTTATACGTTATACGTTATACGTTATACGTTATACGTTATACGTCATACGTTATACGTTATACGTTATACGTTATACGTTATACGTTATACGTTATACGTTATACGTTATACGTTATACGTTATACGTTATACGTTATACGTTATACGTTATACGTTATACGTTATACGTTATACGTTATACGTTATACGTTATACGTTATACGTTATACGTTATACGTTATACGTTATACGTTATACGTTATACGTTATACGTTATACGTTATACGTTATACGTTGTACGTTATACGTTATACGTTATACGATATACGTTATACGTTATACGTTATGCGTTATAGGATATACGTTATACGTTATACGTTATACGTTATACGTTATACGTTATACATTATACGTTATACGTTATACGTTATACTTTATACGTTACTCGTTATACGTAATATGTAATACGTTTTACGTTATAAGTTATACGTTATACGTTATACGTTATACGTTATACGTTATGCGTTATACGTTATACGTTATACGTTATACGTTATACGTTATACGTTATACGTTATACGTTATACGTTATACGTTATACGTTATACGTTATACGTTATACGTTATACGTTATACGTTATACGTTATACGTTATACGTTATACGTTATACGGTATACGTTATGCGTTATACGTTATACGTTATACGTTATACGTTATACGTTATACGTTTTACGTTATACGTTATACGTTATACGATATAGGTTATACGTTATACGTTATGCGTTATAGGATACACGTTATACGTTATACGTTATACGTTATACGTTATACATTATACGTTATACGTTATACGTTATTCGTTATACGTTATACGTTATACGTTATACGTTACTCGTTATACGTAATATGTAATACGTTTTACGTTATACGTTATACGTTATATAATACGTTATACGTTATACGTTATACGTTATACGTTATACGTTATACGTTTTACGTTATAAGTTATACGTTATACGTTATACGTTATACGTTATACGTTATACGTTATACGTTATACGTTATACGTTATACGTTATACGTTATACGTTATACGTTATACGTTATACGTTATACGTTATACGGTATACGTTATGCGTTATACGTTATACGTTATACGTTATACGTTATACGTTATACGTTTTACGTTATACGTTATACGTTATACGATATAGGTTATACGTTATACGTTATACGTTATACGTTATACGTTATACGTTATACGTTATACGTTATACGTTATACGTTATACGTTATGCGTTATACGCTATACGTTATGCGTTATAGGTCATACCTTATACGTGATACGTCATACGTTATACGTTATACGTTATACGTTATTCGTTATACGTTATACGTTATACGTTATACGTTATACGTTATACGTCATACGTTATACGTTATACGTTATACGTTATACGTTATACGTTATACGTTATACGTTATACGTTATACGTTATACGTTATACATTATACGTTATACGTTATACGTTATACTTTATACGTTACTCGTTATACGTAATATGTAATACGTTTTACGTTATAAGTTATACGTTATACGTTATACGTTATACGTTATACGTTATACGTTATACGTTATACGTTATACGTTATACGTTATACGTTATACGTTATACGTTATACGTTATACGTTATACGTTATACGGTATACGTTATGCGTTATACGTTATACGTTATACGTTATACGTTATACGTTATACGTTTTACGTTATACGTTATACGTTATACGATATAGGTTATACGTTATACGTTATGCGTTATAGGATACACGTTATACGTTATACGTTATACGTTATACGTTATACATTATACGTTATACGTTATACGTTATTCGTTATACGTTATACGTTATACGTTATACGTTACTCGTTATACGTAATATGTAATACGTTTTACGTTATACGTTATACGTTATATAATACGTTATACGTTATACGTTATACGTTATACGTTATACGTTATACGTTATACGTTATACGTTATACGGTATACGTTATGCGTTATACGTTATACGTTATACGTTATACGTTATACGTTATACGTTTTACGTTATACGTTATACGGTATACGTTATACGTTATACGTTACTCGTTATACGTAATATGTAATACGTTTTACGTTATAAGTTATACGTTATACGTTATACGTTATACGTTATACGTTATACGTTATACGTTATACGTTATACGTTATACGTTATACGTTATACGTTATACGTTATACGTTATACGTTATACGTTATACGTTATACGTTAAACGTTATACGTTATACGTTATACGTTATACGATATACGTTATACGTTATACGTTGTACGTTATACGTTATACGTTATACGATATACGTTATACGTTATACGTTATGCGTTATAGGATATACGTTATACGTTATACGTTATACGTTATACGCTATACGTTATACGTTATACGTTATACGTTATACGTTATACGCTATACGTTATACGTTATACGTTATACGTTATACGTTATACGTTATACGTTATACGTTATACGTTATATGTTATACGTTATACGTTATACGTTATACGTTATACGTTATACGTTATACGTTATACGTTATACGTTATACGTTATACGTTATACGTTATACGTTATACGTTATACGTTATACGTTATACGTTATACGTTATACGTTATACGTTATACGTTATACGTTATACGTTATACGTTATACGTTATACGTTATACGTTATACGTTATACGTTATACGTTATACGTTATACGTTATACGTTATACGTTATACGTTATACGTTATACGTTATACGTTATGCGTTATACGCTATACGTTATGCGTTATAGGTCATACCTTATACGTGATACGTCATACGTTATACGTTATACGTTATACGTTATTCGTTATACGTTATACGTTATACGTTATACGTTATACGTTATACGTCATACGTTATACGTTATACGTTATACGTTATACGTTATACGTTATACGTTATACGTTATACGTTATACGTTATACGTTATACATTATACGTTATACGTTATACGTTATACTTTATACGTTACTCGTTATACGTAATATGTAATACGTTTTACGTTATAAGTTATACGTTATACGTTATACGTTATACGTTATACGTTATACGTTATACGTTATACGTTATACGTTATACGTTATACGTTATACGTTATACGTTATACGGTATACGTTATGCGTTATACGTTATACGTTATACGTTATACGTTATACGTTATACGTTTTACGTTATACGTTATACGTTATACGATATACGTTATACGTTATACGTTATGCGTTATAGGATACACGTTATACGTTATACGTTATACGTTATACGTTATACATTATACGTTATACGTTATACGTTATTCGTTATACGTTATACGTTATACGTTATACGTTATACGTTATACGTTATACGTTATACGTTATACGTTATACGTTATACGTTATACGTTATACGTTATACGCTATACGTTATACGTTGTACGTTATGCGTTATACGTTATGCGTTATACGTTATACGTTATACGTTATACGTTGTACGTTATACGTTATACGTTATACGTTATACGTTATTCGTTATACGTTATACGTTATACGTTAAACGTTATACGTTATACGTTATACGTTATACGTTAAACGTTATACGTTATACGTTATACGTTATACGATATACGTTATACGATAAACGTTATACGTTATACGTTATACGTTATACGTTATACGTTATACGTTATACGTTATACGTTATACGTTATACGTTATACGTTATACGTTATACGTTATACGTTATACGTTATTCGTTGTACGTTATACGTTATACGTTATACGTTATACGTTATACGTTATACGTTACTCGTTATACGTTATACGTTATACGTTATACGTTATACGTTATACGTTATACGTTATACGTTATACGTTATACGTTATACGTTATACGTTATACGTTATACGTTGTACGTTATACGTTGTACGTTATACGTTATACGTTGTACGTTATACGTTGTACGTTATACGTTATACGTTATACGTTATACGTTATACGTTATACGTTATACGTTATACGTTATACGTTATACGTTATACGTTATACGTTATACGTTATACGTTATACGTTATACGTTATAGGTTATACGTTATACGTTATACGTTATACGTTATACGTTATACGTTATACGTTATACGTTATACGTTATACGTTATACGTTATACGTTATACGTTATACGTTATACGTTATGCGTTATACGTTATACGTTATACGTTATACGTTATACGTTATACGTTATACGGTATACGTTATGCGTTATACGTTATACGTTATACGTTATACGTTATACGTTATACGTTTTACGTTATACGTTATACGTTATACGATATACGTTATACGTTATACGTTATGCGTTATAGGATATACGTTATACGTTATACGTTATACGTTATACGTTGTACGTTATACGTTATACGTTATACGTTATACATTATACGTTATACGTTATACGTTATACGTTATACGTTACTCGTTATACGTAATATGTAATACGTTTTACGTTATAAGTTATACGTTATACGTTATACGTTATACGTTATACGTTATACGGTCATACGTTATACGTTATACGTTATACGTTATACGTTATACGTTATACGTTATACGTTATACGTTATACGGTATACGTTATGCGTTATACGTTATACGTTATACGTTATACGTTATACGTTATACGTTTTACGTTATACGTTATACGTTATACGATATACGTTATACGTTATACGTTATGCGTTATAGGATATACGTTATACGTTATACGTTATACGTTATACGTTATACATTATACGTTATACGTTATACGGTATACGTTATACGTTATAGGTTGTACGTTATACGTTATACGTTATACGTTATACGTTATACGTTATACGTTATACGTTATACGTTATGCGTTATACGTTATACGTTATACGTTATACGTTATACGTTATACGTTATACGTTATACGTTATACGTTATACGTTATACGTTATACGTTATACGTTATACGTTATGCGTTATACGCTATACGTTATGCGTTATAGGTCATACCTTATACGTGACACGTCATACGTTATACGTTATACGTTATACGTTATTCGTTATACGTTATACGTTATACGTTATACGTTATACGTTATACGTTATACGTTATACGTTATACGTTATACGTTATACGTTATACGTTATACGTTATACGTTATACGTTATACGTTATACGTTATACGTTATACGTTATACGTTATACGTTATACGTTATACGTTATACGTTATACGTTATACGTTATACGTTATACGTTATACGTTATACGTTATACGTTATACGTTATACGTTATACGTTATACGTTATACGTTATACGTTATGCGTTATACGCTATACGTTATGCGTTATAGGTCATACCTTATACGTGATACGTAATACGTTATACGTTATACGTTATACGTTATTCGTTATACGTTATACGCTATACGTTATACGTTGTACGTTATGCGTTATACGTTATGCGTTATACGTTATACGTTATACGTTATACATTGTACGTTATACGTTATACGTTATACGTTACACGTTATTCGTTATACGTTATACGTTATACGTTAAACGTTATACGTTATACGTTATACGTTAAACGTTATACGTTATACGTTATACGTTATACGATATACGTTATACGTTAAACGTTATACGTTATACGTTATACGTTATACGTTATACGTTATACGTTATACGTTATACGTTATACGTTATACGTTATACGTTATACGTTATACGTTATACGTTATTCGTTGTACGTTATACGTTATACGTTATACGTTATACGTTATACGTTATACGTTACTCGTTATACGTTATACGTTATACGTTATACGTTATACGTTATACGTTATACGTTACACGTTATACGTTATACGTTATACGTTATACGTTATACGTTATACGTTATACGTTATACGTTATACGTTATACGTTTTACGTTATATGTTATACGTTATACGATATACGTTATACGTTATACGTTATACGTTATACGTTATACGTTATACGTTATACGTTATACGTTATACGTTATACGTTAAACGTTATGCGTTATACGCTATACGTTATGCGTTATAGGTCATACCTTATACGTGATACGTCATACGTTATACGTTATACGTTATACGTTATTCGTTATACGTTATACGTTATACGTTATACGTTATACGTTATACGTTATACGTTATACGTTATACGTTATACGTTATACGTTATACGTTATACGTTATACGTTATACGTTATACGTTATACGTTATACGTTATACGTTATACGTTATACGTTATACGTTATACGTTATACGTTATACGTTATACGTTATACGTTATGCGTTATACGCTATACGTTATGCGTTATAGGTCATACCTTATACGTGATACGTCATACGTTATACGTTATACGTTATACGTTATTCGTTATACGTTATACGTTATACGTTATACGTTATACGTTATACGTTATACGTTATACGTTATACGTTATACGTTATACGTTATACGTTATACGTTATACGTTATACGTTATACGCTATACGTTATACGTTGTACGTTATGCATTATACGTTATGCGTTATACGTTATACGTTATACGTTATACGTTGTACGTTATACGTTATACGTTATACGTTATACGTTATTCGTTATACGTTATACGTTATACGTTAAACGTTATACGTTATACGTTATACGTTAAACGTTATACGTTATACGTTATACGTTATACGATATACGTTATACGTTAAACGTTATACGTTATACGTTATACGTTATACGTTATACGTTATACGTTATACGTTATACGTTATACGTTATACGTTATACGTTATACGTTATACGTTATACGTTATTCGTTGTACGTTATACGTTATACGTTATACGTTATACGTTATACGTTATACGTTACTCGTTATACGTTATACGTTATACGTTATACGTTATACGTTATACGTTATACGTTATACGTTATACGTTATACGTTATACGTTATACGTTATACGTTATACGTTAGACGTTATACGTTATACGTTATACGTTATACGTTGTACGTTATACGTTATACGTTATACGTTATACGTTATACGTTATACGTTATACGTTATACGTTATACGTTATACGTTATACGTTATACGTTATACGTTATACGTTATACGTTGTACGTTATGCGTTATACGCTATACGTTATGCGTTATAGGTCATACCTTATACGTGTTACGTCATACGTTATACGTTATACGTTATACGTTATTCGTTATACGTTATACGTTATACGTTATACGTTACTCGTTATACGTAATATGTAATACGTTTTACGTTATAAGTTGTACGTTATACGTTATACGTTATACGTTATACGTTGTACGTTATGCATTATACGTTATGCGTTATACGTTATACGTTATACGTTATACGTTGTACGTTATACGTTATGCGTTATACGTTATACGTTATTCGTTATACGTTATACGTTATACGTTAAACGTTATACGTTATACGTTATACGTTAAACGTTATACGTTATACGTTATACGTTATACGATATACGTTATACGTTAAACGTTATACGTTATACGTTATACGTTATACGTTATACGTTATACGTTATACGTTATACGTTATACGTTATACGTTATACGTTATACGTTATACGTTATACGTTATACGTTATACGTTATTCGTTGTACGTTATACGTTATACGTTATACGTTATACGTTATACGTTATACGTTACTCGTTATACGTTATACGTTATACGTTATACGTTATACGTTATGCGTTATACGTTATACGTTATACGCTATACGTTATACGTTATACGTTTTACGTTATACGTTATACGTTATACGATATACGTTATACGTTATACGTTATGCGTTATAGGGTATACGTTATACGTTATACGTTATACGTTATACGTTATACGTTATACGTTATACGTTATACGTTATACGTTATACGTTATACGTTATTCGTTGTACGTTATACGTTATACGTTATACGTTATACGTTACTCGTTATACGTTATACGTTATACGTTATACGTTATACGTTATACGTTATACGTTATACGTTATACGTTATACGTTATACGTTATACGTTTTACGTTATACGTTATACGTTATACGATATACGTTATACGTTATACGTTATGCGTTATAGGATATACGTTATACGTTATACGTTATACGTTATACGTTATACGTTATACGTTATACGTTATACGTTATACGTTATACGTTATACGTTATACGTTATACGTTATACGTTATACGTTATACGTTATACGTTATACGGTATACGTTATACGTTATACGTTATACGTTATACGTTATACGTTATACGTTATACGTTATACGTTATACGTTATACGTTATACGGTATACGTTATACGTTATACGTTACTCGTTATACGTAATATGTAATACGTTTTACGTTATAAGTTGTACGTTATACGTTATACGTTATACGTTATACGTTATACGTTATACGTTATGCGTTATACGTTATACGTTATACGGTATACGTTATGCGTTATACGTTATACGTTATACGCTATACGTTATACGTTATACGTTTTACGTTATACGTTATACGTTATACGATATACGTTATACGTTATACGTTATGCGTTATAGGATAAACGTTATACGTTATACGTTATACGTTATACGTTATACGTTATACGTTATACGTTATACGTTATACGTTATACGTTATACGTTATACGTTATACGTTGTACGTTATACGTTATACGTTATACGTTATACGTTACTCGTTATACGTTATACGTTATACGTTATACGTTATACGTTATACGTTATACGTTATACGTTATACGTTATACGTTACTCGTTATACGTAATATGTAATACGTTTTACGTTATAAGTTATACGTTATACGTTATACGTTATACGTTATACGTTATACGTTATACGTTATACGTTATACGTTATACGTTATACGTTATACGTTAGACGGTATACGTTATGCGTTATACGTTATACGTTATACGTTATACGTTATACGTTATACGTTTTACGTTTTACGTTATACGTTATACGTTATACGATATACGTTATACGTTATACGTTATGCGTTATAGGATATACGTTATACGTTATACGTTATACGTTATACGTTATACGTTATACGTTATACGTTAAACGTTATACGTTATACGTTATACGTTATACGTTATACGTTGTACGTTATACGTTATACGTTATACGTTATACGTTATGCGTTATAGGATATACGTTATACGTTATACGTTATACGTTATACGTTATACGTTATACGTTATACGTTATACGTTATACGTTATACGTTATACGTTATTCGTTGTACGTTATACGTTATACGTTATACGTTATACGTTATACGTTACTCGTTATACGTTATACGTTATACGTTATACGTTATACGTTATACGTTATACGTTATACGTTATACGTTATACGTTATACGTTTTACGTTATACGTTATACGTTATACGATATACGTTATACGTTATACGTTATGCGTTATAGGATATACGTTATACGTTATACGTTATACGTTATACGTTATACGTTATACGTTATACGTTATACGTTATACGTTATACGTTATACGTTATACGTTATACGTTATACGTTATACGTTATACGTTATACGTTATACGTTATACGTTATACGTTATACGTTATACGTTATACGTTATACGTTATACGTTATACGTTATACGTTATACGTTATACGTTATACGTTATACGTTATACGTTATACGTTATACGTTATACGTTATACGTTATACGTTATGCGTTATACGTTATACGTTATACGTTATACGTTACTCGTTATACGTAATATGTAATACGTTTTGCGTTATAAGTTGTACGTTATACGTTATACGTTATACGTTATACGTTATACGTTATACGTTATACGTTATACGTTATACGTTATACGTTATACGTTATACGTTATACGTTATACGTTATACGTTATACGTTATACGTTATACGTTATACGTTATACGTTATACGTTATACGTTATACGTTATACGTTATACGTTATACGTTATACGTTAAACGTTATACGTTATACGTTATACGTTATACGTTATACGTTATACGTTATACGTTATACGTTATACGTTATACGTTATACGTTATACGTTATACGTTATACGTTAAACGTTATACGTTATACGTGATACGTTATACGTTATACGTTATACGTTATACGTTATACGTTATACGTTATACGTTATACGTTATACGTTATACGTTATACGTTATACGTTATACGTTATACGTTATACGTTATACGTTATACGTTATACGTTATACGTTATACGTTATACGTTATACGTTATACGTTATACGTTATACGTTATACGTAATACGTTATACGTTATACGTTATACGTTATACGTTATACGTTATACGTTATACGTTATACGTTATACGTTATACGTTATACGTTATACGTTATACGGTATACGTTATACGTTATACGTTACTCGTTATACGTAATATGTAATACGTTTTACGTTATAAGTTGTACGTTATACGTTATACGTTATACGTTATACGTTATACGTTATACGTTATGCGTTATACGTTATACGTTATACGTTATACGTTACTCGTTATACGTAATATGTAATACGTTTTGCGTTATAAGTTGTACGTTATACGTTATACGTTATACGTTATACGTTATACGTTATACGTTATGCGTTATACGTTATACGTTATACGGTATACGTTATGCGTTATACGTTATACGTTATACGCTATACGTTATACGTTATACGTTTTACGTTATACGTTATACGTTATACGATATACGTTATACGTTATACGTTATGCGTTATAGGATATACGTTATACGTTATACGTTATACGTTATACGTTATACGTTATACGTTATACGTTATACGTTATACGTTATACGTTATACGTTGTACGTTATACGTTATACGTTATACGTTATACGTTACTCGTTATACGTTATACGTTATACGTTATACGTTATACGTTATACGTTATACGTTATACGTTATACGTTACTCGTTATACGTAATATGTAATACGTTTTACGTTATAAGTTATACGTTATACGTTATACGTTATACGTTATACGTTATACGTTATACGTTATACGTTATACGTTATACGTTATACGTTATACGTTATACGTTATACGTTATACGTTATACGTTATACGTTATACGTTATACGTTATACGTTATACGTTATACGTTATACGTTATACGTTATACGTTATACGTAATACGTTATACGTTATACGTTATACGTTATACGTTATACGTTATACGTTATACGTTATACGTTATACGTTATACGTTATACGTTATACGTTATACGGTATACGTTATACGTTATACGTTACTCGTTATACGTAATATGTAATACGTTTTACGTTATAAGTTGTACGTTATACGTTATACGTTATACGTTATACGTTATACGTTATACGTTATGCGTTATACGTTATACGTTATACGTTATACGTTACTCGTTATACGTAATATGTAATACGTTTTGCGTTATAAGTTGTACGTTATACGTTATACGTTATACGTTATACGTTATACGTTATACGTTATGCGTTATACGTTATACGTTATACGGTATACGTTATGCGTTATACGTTATACGTTATACGCTATACGTTATACGTTATACGTTTTACGTTATACGTTATACGTTATACGATATACGTTATACGTTATACGTTATGCGTTATAGGATATACGTTATACGTTATACGTTATACGTTATACGTTATACGTTATACGTTATACGTTATACGTTATACGTTATACGTTATACGTTGTACGTTATACGTTATACGTTATACGTTATACGTTACTCGTTATACGTTATACGTTATACGTTATACGTTATACGTTATACGTTATACGTTATACGTTATACGTTACTCGTTATACGTAATATGTAATACGTTTTACGTTATAAGTTATACGTTATACGTTATACGTTATACGTTATACGTTATACGTTATACGTTATACGTTATACGTTATACGTTATACGTTATACGTTATACGTTATACGTTATACGTTATACGTTATACGGTATACGTTATGCGTTATACGTTATACGTTATACGTTATACGTTATGCGTTATACGTTATACGTTATACGTTATACGTTACTCGTTATACGTAATATGTAATACGTTTTGCGTTATAAGTTGTACGTTATACGTTATACGTTATACGTTATACGTTATACGTTATACGTTATGCGTTATACGTTATACGTTATACGGTATACGTTATGCGTTATACGTTATACGTTATACGCTATACGTTATACGTTATACGTTTTACGTTATACGTTATACGTTATACGATATACGTTATACGTTATACGTTATGCGTTATAGGATATACGTTATACGTTATACGTTATACGTTATACGTTATACGTTATACGTTATACGTTATACGTTACTCGTTATACGTAATATGTAATACGTTTTACGTTATAAGTTATACGTTATACGTTATACGTTATACGTTATACGTTATACGTTATACGTTATACGTTATACGTTATACGTTATACGTTATACGTTATACGTTATACGTTATACGTTATACGTTATACGGTATACGTTATGCGTTATACGTTATACGTTATACGTTATACGTTATACGTTATACGTTTTACGTTTTACGTTATACGTTATACGTTATACGATATACGTTATACGTTATACGTTATACGTTATACGTTATACGTTATACGTTATACGTTATACGTTATACGTTATACGTTATACGTTTGACGTTATACGCTATACGGTATACGTTATGCGATATTCGCTATACGTTATGCGTTATAGGATATACGTTATGCATTATAGGATATACGTTATGCGTGATACGTTGTACGTTATACGTTATACGTTATACGTTATACGTTATACGTTATACGTTATACGTTATACGTTATGCGTTGTACGTTATGCGTTAAACATTATACGTTATACGATATACGTTATACGTTATACGTTATGCGTTATAGCATATACCTTATTCGTTATACGTTATACGTTATACGTTATACGTTATACGTTATACGTTATACGTTATACGTTATACGTTATACGTTATACGTTATACGTTATACGTTATACGTTATACGTTATACGTTATACGTTATACGTTATACGTTATACGTTATACGTTATACGTTATACGTTATACGTTATACGTTATACGTTATACGTTATACGTTATACGTTATACGTTAAACGTTATACGTTATACGTTATACGTTATACGTTACACGTCACACGTTATACGTTATACGTTATACGTTATACGTTATACGTTATACGTTAAACGTTATACGTTATACGTTATACGTTATACGTTATACGTTATACGTTATACGTTATACGTTATACGTTATACGTTATACGTTATACGTTATACGTTATACGTTATACGTTATACGTTATACGTTATACGTTATACGTTATACGTTATACGTTATACGTTATACGTTATACGTTATACGTTATACGTTATACGTTATACGTTATACGTTATACGTTATACGTTATACGTAATACGTTATACGTTATACGTTATACGTTATACGTTATACGTTATACGTTATACGTTATACGTTATACGTTATACGTTATACGTTATACGTTATACGGTATACGTTATACGTTATACGTTACTCGTTATACGTAATATGTAATACGTTTTACGTTATAAGTTATACGTTATACGATATACGTTATACGTTATACGTTATACGTTATACGTTATACGTTATACGTTATACGTTATACGTTATACGTTATACGGTATACGTTATACGGTATACGTTATGCGTTATACGTTATACGTTATACGTTATACATTATACGTTATACGTTATACGTTATACGTTATACGTTATGCGTTACTCGTTATACGTAATATGTAATACGTTTTACGTTATAAGTTATACGTTATACGATATACGTTATACGTTATACGTTATACGTTATACGTTATACGTTATACGTTATACGTTATACGTTATGCGTTATACGTTATACGTTATACGGTATACGTTATGCGTTATACGTTATACGTTATACGCTATACGTTATACGTTATACGTTTTACGTTATACGTTATACGTTATACGTTATACGTTATACGTTGTACGTTATACGTTATACGTTATACGTTATACGTTATACGTTATACGTTATACGTTATACGTTATACGTTATACGTTATACGTTATACGTTATACGTTATACGTTATACGTTATACGTTATACGTTATACGTTATACGTTATACGTTATACGTTATGCGTTATACGTTATACGTTATACGTTATACGTTACTCGTTATACGTAATATGTAATACGTTTTACGTTATAAGTTGTACGTTATACGTTATACGTTATACGTTATACGTTATGCGTTATACGTTATACGTTATACGGTATACGTTATGCGTTATACGTTATACGTTATACGCTATACGTTATACGTTATACGTTTTACGTTATACGTTATACGTTATACGATATACGTTATACGTTATACGTTATGCGTTATAGGATATACGTTATACGTTATACGTTATACGTTATACGTTATACGTTATACGTTATACGTTATACGTTATACGTTATACGTTATACGTTGTACGTTATACGTTATACGTTATACGTTATACGTTACTCGTTATACGTTATACGTTATACGTTATACGTTATACGTTATACGTTATACGTTATACGTTATACGTTACTCGTTATACGTAATATGTAATACGTTTTACGTTATAAGTTATACGTTATACGATATACGTTATACGTTATACGTTATACGTTATACGTTATACGTTATACGTTATACGTTATACGTTATACGTTATACGGTATACGTTATGCGTTATACGTTATACGTTATACGTTATACGTTATACGTTATACGTTTTACGTTTTACGTTATACGTTATACGTTATACGATATACGTTATACGTTATACGTTATACGTTATACGTTATACGTTATACGTTATACGTTATACGTTATACGTTATACGTTATACGTTATACGTTATACGGTATACGTTATACGTTATACGTTACTCGTTATACGTAATATGTAATACGTTTTACGTTATAAGTTGTACGTTATACGTTATACGTTATACGTTATACGTTATACGTTATACGTTATACGTTATGCGTTATACGTTATACGTTATACGTTATACGTTACTCGTTATACGTAATATGTAATACGTTTTACGTTATAAGTTGTACGTTATACGTTATACGTTATACGTTATACGTTATACGTTATATGTTATACGTTATGCGTTATACGTTATACGTTATACGGTATACGTTATGCGTTATACGTTATACGTTATACGCTATACGTTATACGTTATACGTTTTACGTTATACGTTATACGTTATACGATATACGTTATACGTTATACGTTATGCGTTATAGGATATACGTTATACGTTATACGTTGTACGTTATACGTTATACGTTATACGTTATACGTTACTCGTTATACGTTATACGTTATACGTTATACGTTATACGTTATACGTTATACGTTATACGGTATACGTTATGCGTTATACGTTATACGTTATACGTTATACGTTATACGTTATACGTTTTACGTTTTACGTTATACGTTATACGTTATACGATATACGTTATACGTTATACGTTATACGTTATACGGTATACGTTATGCGTTATACGTTATACGTTATACGTTATACATTATACGTTATACGTTATACGTTATACGTTATACGTTACTCGTTATACGTAATATGTAATACGTTTTACGTTATAAGTTATACGTTATACGTTATACGTTATACGTTATACGTTATACGTTATACGTTATACGTTATACGTTATACGTTATACGTTATACGTTATACGTTATACGTTATACGGTATACGTTATGCGTTATACGTTATACGTTATACGTTATACGTTATACGTTATACGTTATACGTTTTACGTTATACGTTATACGTTATACGATATACGTTATACGTTATACGTTATGCGTTATACGTTATACGTTATACGCTATACGTTATACGTTATACGTTTTACGTTATACGTTATACGTTATACGATATACGTTATACGTTATACGTTATGCGTTATAGGATATACGTTATACGTTATACGTTGTACGTTATACGTTATACGTTATACGTTATACGTTACTCGTTATACGTTATACGTTATACGTTATACGTTATACGTTATACGTTATACGTTATACGGTATACGTTATGCGTTATACGTTATACGTTATACGTTATACGTTACTCGTTATACGTAATATGTAATATGTTTTACGTTATAAGTTGTACGTTATACGTTATACGTTATACGTTATACGTTATACGTTATACGTTATGCGTTATACGTTATACGTTATACGTTATACGTTACTCGTTATACGTAATATGTAATACGTTTTACGTTATAAGTTGTACGTTATACGTTATACGTTATAAGTTATACGTTATACGTTATACGTTATGCGTTATACGTTATACGTTATACGGTATACGTTATGCGTTATACGTTATACGTTATACGCTATACGTTATACGTTATACGTTTTACGTTATACGTTATACGTTATACGATATACGTTATACGTTATACGTTATGCGTTATAGGATATACGTTATACGTTATACGTTATACGTTATACGTTATACGTTATACGTTATACGTTATACGTTATACGTTATACGTTATACGTTGTACGTTATACGTTATACGTTATACGTTATACGTTACTCGTTATACGTTATACGTTATACGTTATACGTTATACGTTATACGTTATACGTTATACGTTATACGTTACTCGTTATACGTAATATGTAATACGTTTTACGTTATAAGTTATACGTTATACGATATACGTTATACGTTATACGTTATACGTTATACGTTATACGTTATACGTTATACGTTATACGTTATACGTTATACGGTATACGTTATGCGTTATACGTTATACGTTATACGTTATACGTTATACGTTATACGTTTTACGTTTTACGTTATACGTTATACGTTATACGATATACGTTATACGTTATACGTTATACGTTATACGTTATACGTTATACGTTATACGTTATACGTTATACGTTATACGTTATACGTTATACGTTATACGGTATACGTTATACGTTATACGTTACTCGTTATACGTAATATGTAATACGTTTTACGTTATAAGTTGTACGTTATACGTTATACGTTATACGTTATACGTTATACGTTATACGTTATACGTTATGCGTTATACGTTATACGTTATACGTTATACGTTACTCGTTATACGTAATATGTAATACGTTTTACGTTATAAGTTGTACGTTATACGTTATACGTTATACGTTATACGTTATACGTTATACGTTATACGTTATGCGTTATACGTTATACGTTATACGGTATACGTTATGCGTTATACGTTATACGTTATACGCTATACGTTATACGTTATACGTTTTACGTTATACGTTATACGTTATACGATATACGTTATACGTTATACGTTATGCGTTATAGGATATACGTTATACGTTATACGTTATACGTTATACGTTATACGTTATACGTTATGCGTTATACGTTATACGTTATACGTTATACGTTATACGTTATACGTTATACGTTATACGTTATACGTTATACGTTATACGTTATACGTTATACGTTATACGTTATACGTTATACGTTATACGTTATACGTTATACGTTATACGTTATACGTTATACGTTATACGTTATACGTTATACGTTATACGTTATACGTTATACGTTATACGTTATACGTTATACGTTATACGTTATACGTTATACGTTATACGTTATACGTTATACGTTATACGTTATACGTTATACGTTATACGTTATACGTTGTACGTTATACGTTATACGTTATACGTTATACGTTATACGTTATACGTTATACGTTATACGTTATACGTTATACGTTATACGTTATACGTTATACGTTATACGTTATACATTATACGTAATACGTTATACGTTATACGTTATACGTTATACGTTATACGTTATACGTTATACGTTATACGTTATACGTTATACGTTATACGTTATACGTTATACGTTATACGTTGTACGTTATACGTTATACGTTATACGTTATACGTTGTACGTTATACGTTATACGTTATACGTTATACGTTATACGTTATACGTTATACGTTATACGTTATACGTTATACGTTATACGTTATACGTTATGCGTTATACGCTATACGTTATGCGTTATAGGTCATACCTTATACGTGTTACGTCATACCTTATACGTGTTACGTCATACGTTATACGTTATTCGTTATACGTTATACGTTATACGTTATACGTTATACGTTATACGTTATACGTTATACGTTATACGTTATACGTTATACGTTATACGTTATACGTTATACGTTATACGTTATACGTTATACGTTATACGTTATACGTTAAACGTTATACGTTATACGTTATACGTTATACGTTATACGTTATACGTTATACGTTATACGTTATACGTTATACGTTATACGTTATACGTATACGTTATACGTTATACGTTATACGTTATACGTATACGTTATACGTTATACGTTATACGTTATACGTTATACGTTATACGTTATACGTTATACGTTACTCGTTATACGTAATATGAAATACGTTTCACGTTATAAGTTATACGTTATACGTTATACGTTATACGTTATACGTTATACGTTACACGTTATACGTTATACGTTATACGTTATACGTTATACGTTATACGTTATACGTTATACGTTATACGTTATACGTTATACGTTATACGTTATACGTTATACGTTATACGTTATACGTTATACGTTATACGTTATACGTTATACGTTATACGTTATACGTTATACGTTATACGTTATACGTTATACGTTATACGTTATACGTTATACGTTATACGTTATAGGTTGTACGTTATACGTTATACGTTATACGTTATACGTTATACGTTATACGTTATACGTTATACGTTATGCGTTATACGTTATACGTTATACGTTATACGTTATACGTTATACGTTATACGTTATACGTTATACGTTATACGTTATACGTTATACGTTATACGTTATACGTTATACGTTATACGTTATACGTTATACGTTATACGTTATACGTTATACGTTATACGTTATACGTTATACATTATACGTAATACGTTATACGTTATACGTTATACGTTATACGTTATACGTTATACGCTATACGTTATACGTTGTACGTTATGCGTTATACGTTATGCGTTATACGTTATACGTTATACGTTATACGTTATACGTTATACGTTATACGTTATACGTTATACGTTATACGTTATACGTTATGCGTTATAGGATATACGTTATACGTTATACGTTATACGTTATACGTTATACGTTATACGTTATACGTTATTCGTTATACGTTATACGTTATACGTTATACGTTATACGTTATACGTTTTACGTTATACGTTATACGTTATACGTTATACATTATACGTTATACGTTATACGTTATACGTTATACGTTATACGTTATACGTTATTCGTTGTACGTTATACGTTACTCGTTATACGTAACATGAAATACGTTTCACGTTATAAGTTATACGTTATACGTTATGCGTTATACGCTATACGTTATGCGTTATAGGTCATACCTTATACGTGATACGTCGTACGTTATACGTTATGCGTTATACGTTATACGTTATACGTTATACGTTATACGTTATACGTTATACGTTATACGTTATACGTTATACGTTATACGTTATACGTTATACGTTACTCGTTATACGTAATATGTAATACGTTTTACGTTATACGTTATACGTTATATAATACGTTATACGTTATACGTTATACGTTATACGTTATACGTTATACGTTATACGTTATACGTTATACGGTATACGTTATGCGTTATACGTTATACGTTATACGTTATACGTTATACGTTATACGTTTTACGTTATACGTTATACGTTATACGATATACGTTATACGTTATACGTTATGCGTTATAGGATATACGTTATACGTTATACGTTATACGTTATACGTTATACGCTATACGTTATACGTTATACGTTATACGTTATACGTTATACGTTATACGTTATACGTTATACGTTATACGTTATACGTTATACGTTATGCGTTATAGGTCATACCTTATACGTGATACGTCATACGTTATACGTTATACGTTATACGTTATTCGTTATACGTTATACGTTATACGTTATACGTTATACGTTATACGTTATACGTTATACGTTATACGTTATACGTTATACGTCATACGTTATACGTTATACGTTATACGTTATTCGTTATACGTTATACGTTATACGTTATACGTTATACGTTATACGTTATACGTTATACGTTATACGTTATACGCTATACGTTATACGTTGTACGTTATGCGTTATACGTTATGCGTTATACGTTATACGTTATACGTTATACGTTATACGTTATACGTTATACGTTATACGTTATACGTTATACGTTATGCGTTATAGGATATACGTTATACGTTATACGTTATACGTTATACGTTATACGTTATACGTTATACGTTATTCGTTATACGTTATACGTTATACGTTATACGTTATACGTTATACGTTTTACGTTATACGTTATACGTTATACGTTATACATTATACGTTATACGTTATACGTTATACGTTATACGTTATACGTTATTCGTTGTACGTTATACGTTACTCGTTATACGTAACATGAAATACGTTTCACGTTATAAGTTATACGTTATACGTTATGCGTTATACGCTATACGTTATGCGTTATAGGTCATACCTTATACGTGGTACGTCGTACGTTATACGTTATGCGTTATACGTTATACGTTATACGTTATACGTTATACGTTATACGTTATACGTTATACGTTATACGTTATACGTTATACGTTATACGTTATACGTTATACGTTATACGTTATACGTTATACGTTATACGTTATACGTTATACGTTACTCGTTATACGTAATATGTAATACGTTTTACGTTATACGTTATACGTTATATAATACGTTATACGTTATACGTTATACGTTATACGTTATACGTTATACGTTATACGTTATACGTTATACGGTATACGTTATGCGTTATACGTTATACGTTATACGTTATACGTTATACGTTATACGTTTTACGTTATACGTTATACGTTATACGATATACGTTATACGTTATACGTTATGCGTTATAGGATATACGTTATACGTTATACGTTATACGTTATACGTTATACGTTATACGTAATACGTTATACGTTATACGTTATACGTATACGTTATACGTTATACGTTAAACGTTATACGTTATACGTTATACGTTATACGTTATACGTTATACGTTATACGTTATACGTTATACGTTATACGTTATACGTTATACGTTATACGTTATACGTTATACGTTATACGTTATACGTTATACGTTATACGTTATACGTTATACGTTATACGTTATACGTTATACGTTACTCGTTATACGTAATATGAAATACGTTTCACGTTATAAGTTATACGTTATACGTTATACGTTGTACGTTATACGTTATACGTTACACGTTATACGTTATACGTTATACGTTATACGTTATACGTTATACGTTATACGTTATACGTTATACGTTATACGTTATACGTTATACGTTATACGTTATACGTTATACGTTATACGTTATACGTTATACGTTATACGTTATACGTTATACGTTATACGTTATACGTTATACGTTATACGTTATACGTTATACGTTATACGTTATACGTTATACGTTATAGGTTGTACGTTATACGTTATACGTTATACGTTATACGTTATACGTTATACGTTATACGTTATACGTTATGCGTTATACGTTATACGTTATACGTTATACGTTATACGTTATACGTTATACGTTATACGTTATACGTTATACGTTATACGTTATACGTTATACGTTATACGTTATACGTTATACGTTATACGTTATACGTTATACGTTATACGTTACGTATACGTTATACGTTATACGTTATACGTTATACGTTATACGTTATACGTTATACGTTATGCGTTATACGCTATACGTTATGCGTTATAGGTCATACCTTATACGTGATACGTCATACGTTATACGTTATACGTTATACGTTATTCGTTATACGTTATACGTTATACGTTATACGTTATACGTTATACGTTATACGTTATACGTTATACGTTATACGTTATACGTTATACGTCATACGTTATACGTTATACGTTATACGTTATTCGTTATACGTTATACGTTATACGTTATACGTTATACGTTATACGTTATACGTTATACGTTATACGTTATACGCTATACGTTATACGTTGTACGTTATGCGTTATACGTTATGCGTTATACGTTATACGTTATACGTTATACGTTATACGTTATACGTTATACGTTATACGTTATACGTTATACGTTATACGTTATGCGTTATAGGATATACGTTATACGTTATACGTTATACGTTATACGTTATACGTTATACGTTATACGTTATTCGTTATACGTTATACGTTATACGTTATACGTTATACGTTATACGTTTTACGTTATACGTTATACGTTATACGTTATACATTATACGTTATACGTTATACGTTATACGTTATACGTTATACGTTATACGTTATTCGTTGTACGTTATACGTTACTCGTTATACGTAACATGAAATACGTTTCACGTTATAAGTTATACGTTATACGTTATGCGTTATACGCTATACGTTATGCGTTATAGGTCATACCTTATACGTGATACGTCGTACGTTATACGTTATGCGTTATACGTTATACGTTATACATTATACGTTTATACGTTATACGTTATACGTTATACGTTATACGTTATACGTTATACGTTATACGTTATACGTTATACGTTACTCGTTATACGTAATATGTAATACGTTTTACGTTATACGTTATACGTTATATAATACGTTATACGTTATACGTTATACGTTATACGTTATACGTTATACGTTATACGTTATACGTTATACGTTATACGTTATACGTTATACGTTATACGTTATACGTTATACGTTATACGTTATACGTTATACGTTATACGTTAAACGTTATACGTTATACGTTATACGTTATACGTTATACGTTATACGTTATACGTTATACGTTATACGTTATACGTTATACGTTATACGATATACGTTAAACGTTATACGTTATACGTGATACGTTATACGTTATACGTTATACGTTATACGTTATACGTTATACGTTATACGTTATACGTTATACGTTATACGTTATACGTTATACGTTATACGTTATACGTTATACGTTATACGTTATACGTTATACGTTATACGTTATACGTTATACGTTATACGTTATACGTTATACGTTATACGTTATACGTAATACGTTATACGTTATACGTTATACGTTATACGTTATACGTTATACGTTATACGTTATACGTTATACGTTATACGTTATACGTTATACGTTATACGGTATACGTTATACGTTATACGTTACTCGTTATACGTAATATGTAATACGTTTTACGTTATAAGTTGTACGTTATACGTTATACGTTATACGTTATACGTTATACGTTATACGTTATGCGTTATACGTTATACGTTATACGTTATACGTTACTCGTTATACGTAATATGTAATACGTTTTGCGTTATAAGTTGTACGTTATACGTTATACGTTATACGTTATACGTTATACGTTATACGTTATGCGTTATACGTTATACGTTATACGGTATACGTTATGCGTTATACGTTATACGTTATACGCTATACGTTATACGTTATACGTTTTACGTTATACGTTATACGTTATACGATATACGTTATACGTTATACGTTATGCGTTATAGGATATACGTTATACGTTATACGTTATACGTTATACGTTATACGTTATACGTTATACGTTATACGTTATACGTTATACGTTATACGTTGTACGTTATACGTTATACGTTATACGTTATACGTTACTCGTTATACGTTATACGTTATACGTTATACGTTATACGTTATACGTTATACGTTATACGTTATACGTTACTCGTTATACGTAATATGTAATACGTTTTACGTTATAAGTTATACGTTATACGTTATACGTTATACGTTATACGTTATACGTTATACGTTATACGTTATACGTTATACGTTATACGTTATACGTTATACGTTATACGTTATACGTTATACGGTATACGTTATGCGTTATACGTTATACGTTATACGTTATACGTTATACGTTATACGTTTTACGTTTTACGTTATACGTTATACGTTATACGATATACGTTATACGTTATACGTTATACGTTATACGTTATACGTTATACGTTATACGTTATACGTTATACGTTATACGTTTGACGTTATACGCTATACGGTATACGTTATGCGATATTCGCTATACGTTATGCGTTATAGGATATACGTTATGCATTATAGGATATACGTTATGCGTGATACGTTGTACGTTATACGTTATACGTTATACGTTATACGTTATACGTTATACGTTATACGTTATACGTTATGCGTTGTACGTTATGCGTTAAACATTATACGTTATACGATATACGTTATACGTTATACGTTATGCGTTATAGCATATACCTTATTCGTTATACGTTATACGTTATACGTTATACGTTATACGTTATACGTTATACGTTATACGTTATACGTTATACGTTATACGTTATACGTTATACGTTATACGTTATACGTTATACGTTATACGTTATACGTTATACGTTATACGTTATACGTTATACGTTATACGTTATACGTTATACGTTATACGTTATACGTTATACGTTATACGTTATACGTTATACGTTATACGTTATACGTTATACGTTAAACGTTATACGTTATACGTTATACGTTACACGTTACACGTTACACGTTATACGTTATACGTTATACGTTATACGTTATACGTTATACGTTAAACGTTATACGTTATACGTTATACGTTATACGTTATACGTTATACGTTATACGTTATACGTTATACGTTATACGTTATACGTTATACGTTATACGTTATACGTTATACGTTATACGTTATACGTTATACGTTATACGTTATACGTTATACGTTATACGTTATACGTTATACGTTATACGTTATACGTTATACGTTATACGTTATACGTTATACGTTATACGTAATACGTTATACGTTATACGTTATACGTTATACGTTATACGTTATACGTTATACGTTATACGTTATACGTTATACGTTATACGTTATACGTTATACGGTATACGTTATACGTTATACGTTACTCGTTATACGTAATATGTAATACGTTTTACGTTATAAGTTATACGTTATACGATATACGTTATACGTTATACGTTATACGTTATACGTTATACGTTATACGTTATACGTTATACGTTATACGTTATACGGTATACGTTATACGGTATACGTTATGCGTTATACGTTATACGTTATACGTTATACATTATACGTTATACGTTATACGTTATACGTTATACGTTATGCGTTACTCGTTATACGTAATATGTAATACGTTTTACGTTATAAGTTATACGTTATACGATATACGTTATACGTTATACGTTATACGTTATACGTTATACGTTATACGTTATACGTTATACGTTATGCGTTATACGTTATACGTTATACGGTATACGTTATGCGTTATACGTTATACGTTATACGCTATACGTTATACGTTATACGTTTTACGTTATACGTTATACGTTATACGTTATACGTTATACGTTGTACGTTATACGTTATACGTTATACGTTATACGTTATACGTTATACGTTATACGTTATACGTTATACGTTATACGTTATACGTTATACGTTATACGTTATACGTTATACGTTATACGTTATACGTTATACGTTATACGTTATACGTTATGCGTTATACGTTATACGTTATACGTTATACGTTACTCGTTATACGTAATATGTAATACGTTTTACGTTATAAGTTGTACGTTATACGTTATACGTTATACGTTATACGTTATACGTTATACGTTATGCGTTATACGTTATACGTTATACGGTATACGTTATGCGTTATACGTTATACGTTATACGCTATACGTTATACGTTATACGTTTTACGTTATACGTTATACGTTATACGATATACGTTATACGTTATACGTTATGCGTTATAGGATATACGTTATACGTTATACGTTATACGTTATACGTTATACGTTATACGTTATGCGTTATACGTTATACGTTATACGTTATACGTTACTCGTTATACGTAATATGTAATACGTTTTACGTTATAAGTTGTACGTTATACGTTATACGTTATACGTTATACGTTATACGTTATACGTTATGCGTTATACGTTATACGTTATACGGTATACGTTATGCGTTATACGTTATACGTTATACGCCATACGTTATACGTTATACGTTTTACGTTATACGTTATACGTTATACGATATACGTTATACGTTATACGTTATGCGTTATAGGATATACGTTATACGTTATACGTTATACGTTATACGTTATACGTTATACGTTATACGTTATACGTTATACGTTATACGTTATACGTTGTACGTTATACGTTATACGTTATACGTTATACGTTACTCGTTATACGTTATACGTTATACGTTATACGTTATACGTTATACGTTATACGTTATACGTTATACGTTACTCGTTATACGTAATATGTAATACGTTTTACGTTATAAGTTATACGTTATACGATATACGTTATACGTTATACGTTATACGTTATACGTTATACGTTATACGTTATACGTTATACGTTATACGTTATACGGTATACGTTATGCGTTATACGTTATACGTTATACGTTATACGTTATACGTTATACGTTTTACGTTTTACGTTATACGTTATACGTTATACGATATACGTTATACGTTATACGTTATACGTTATACGTTATACGTTATACGTTATACGTTATACGTTATACGTTATACGTTATACGTTATACGTTATACGGTATACGTTATACGTTATACGTTACTCGTTATACGTAATATGTAATACGTTTTACGTTATAAGTTGTACGTTATACGTTATACGTTATACGTTATACGTTATACGTTATACGTTATACGTTATGCGTTATACGTTATACGTTATACGTTATACGTTACTCGTTATACGTAATATGTAATACGTTTTACGTTATAAGTTGTACGTTATACGTTATACGTTATACGTTATACGTTATACGTTATACGTTATACGTTATGCGTTATACGTTATACGTTATACGGTATACGTTATGCGTTATACGTTATACGTTATACGCTATACGTTATACGTTATACGTTTTACGTTATACGTTATACGTTATACGATATACGTTATACGTTATACGTTATGCGTTATAGGATATACGTTATACGTTATACGTTGTACGTTATACGTTATACGTTATACGTTATACGTTACTCGTTATACGTTATACGTTATACGTTATACGTTATACGTTATACGTTATACGTTATACGGTATACGTTATGCGTTATACGTTATACGTTATACGTTATACGTTATACGTTATACGTTTTACGTTTTACGTTATACGTTATACGTTATACGATATACGTTATACGTTATACGTTATACGTTATACGGTATACGTTATGCGTTATACGTTATACGTTATACGTTATACATTATACGTTATACGTTATACGTTATACGTTATACGTTACTCGTTATACGTAATATGTAATACGTTTTACGTTATAAGTTATACGTTATACGTTATACGTTATACGTTATACGTTATACGTTATACGTTATACGTTATACGTTATACGTTATACGTTATACGTTATACGTTATACGTTATACGTTATACGGTATACGTTATGCGTTATACGTTATACGTTATACGTTATACGTTATACGTTATACGTTATACGTTTTACGTTATACGTTATACGTTATACGATATACGTTATACGTTATACGTTATGCGTTATACGTTATACGTTATACGCTATACGTTATACGTTATACGTTTTACGTTTTACGTTATACGTTATACGTTATACGATATACGTTATACGTTATACGTTATGCGTTATAGGATATACGTTATACGTTATACGTTGTACGTTATACGTTATACGTTATACGTTATACGTTACTCGTTATACGTTATACGTTATACGTTATACGTTATACGTTATACGTTATACGTTATACGGTATACGTTATGCGTTATACGTTATACGTTATACGTTATACGTTACTCGTTATACGTAATATGTAATACGTTTTACGTTATAAGTTGTACGTTATACGTTATACGTTATACGTTATACGTTATACGTTATACGTTATGCGTTATACGTTATACGTTATACGTTATACGTTACTCGTTATACGTAATATGTAATACGTTTTACGTTATAAGTTGTACGTTATACGTTATACGTTATAAGTTATACGTTATACGTTATACGTTATGCGTTATACGTTATACGTTATACGGTATACGTTATGCGTTATACGTTATACGTTATACGCTATACGTTATACGTTATACGTTTTACGTTATACGTTATACGTTATACGATATACGTTATACGTTATACGTTATGCGTTATAGGATATACGTTATACGTTATACGTTATACGTTATACGTTATACGTTATACGTTATACGTTATACGTTATACGTTATACGTTATACGTTGTACGTTATACGTTATACGTTATACGTTATACGTTACTCGTTATACGTTATACGTTATACGTTATACGTTATACGTTATACGTTATACGTTATACGTTATACGTTACTCGTTATACGTAATATGTAATACGTTTTACGTTATAAGTTATACGTTATACGATATACGTTATACGTTATACGTTATACGTTATACGTTATACGTTATACGTTATACGTTATACGTTATACGTTATACGGTATACGTTATGCGTTATACGTTATACGTTATACGTTATACGTTATACGTTATACGTTTTACGTTTTACGTTATACGTTATACGTTATACGATATACGTTATACGTTATACGTTATACGTTATACGTTATACGTTATACGTTATACGTTATACGTTATACGTTATACGTTATACGTTATACGTTATACGGTATACGTTATACGTTATACGTTACTCGTTATACGTAATATGTAATACGTTTTACGTTATAAGTTGTACGTTATACGTTATACGTTATACGTTATACGTTATACGTTATACGTTATACGTTATGCGTTATACGTTATACGTTATACGTTATACGTTACTCGTTATACGTAATATGTAATACGTTTTACGTTATAAGTTGTACGTTATACGTTATACGTTATACGTTATACGTTATACGTTATACGTTATACGTTATGCGTTATACGTTATACGTTATACGGTATACGTTATGCGTTATACGTTATACGTTATACGCTATACGTTATACGTTATACGTTTTACGTTATACGTTATACGTTATACGATATACGTTATACGTTATACGTTATGCGTTATAGGATATACGTTATACGTTGTACGTTATACGTTATACGTTATACGTTATACGTTACTCGTTATACGTTATACGTTATACGTTATACGTTATACGTTATACGTTATACGTTATACGGTATACGTTATGCGTTATACGTTATACGTTATACGTTATACGTTATACGTTATACGTTTTACGTTTTACGTTATACGTTATACGTTATACGATATACGTTATACGTTATACGTTATACGTTATACGGTATACGTTATGCGTTATACGTTATACGTTATACGTTATACATTATACGTTATACGTTATACGTTATACGTTATACGTTACTCGTTATACGTAATATGTAATACGTTTTACGTTATAAGTTATACGTTATACGTTATACGTTATACGTTATACGTTATACGTTATACGTTATACGTTATACGTTATACGTTATACGTTATACGTTATACGTTATACGTTATACGTTATACGTTATACGGTATACGTTATGCGTTATACGTTATACGTTATACGTTATACGTTATACGTTATACGTTATACGTTTTACGTTATACGTTATACGTTATACGATATACGTTATACGTTATACGTTATGCGTTATAGGATATACGTTATACGTTATACGTTATACGTTATACGTTATACATTTTACGTTATACGTTATACGTTATACGTTATACGTTATAGGTTGTACGTTATACGTTATACGTTATACGTTATACGTTATACGTTATACGTTATACGTTATACGTTATGCGTTATACGTTATACGTTATACGTTATACGTTATACGTTATACGTTATACGTTATACGTTATACGTTATACGTTATACGTTATACGTTATACGTTATACGTTATACGTTATACGTTATACGTTATACGTTATACGTTATACGTTATACGTTATACGTTATACGTTATACGTTATACGTTATACGTTATACGTTATACGTTATACGTTATACGTTATACGTTATACGTTATACGTTATACGTTATACGTTATACGTTATACGTTATACGTTATACGTTATACGTTATACGTTATACGTTATACGTTATACGTTATACATTATACGTAATACGTTATACGTTATACGTTATACGTTATACGTTATACGTTATACGTTATACGTTATACGTTATACGTTATACGTTATACGTTATACGTTATACGTTATACGTTGTACGTTATACGTTATACGTTATACGTTATACGTTGTACGTTATACGTTATACGTTATACGTTATACGTTATACGTTATACGTTATACGTTATACGTTATACGTTATACGTTATACGTTATACGTTATGCGTTATACGCTATACGTTATGCGTTATAGGTCATACCTTATACGTGTTACGTCATACGTTATACGTTATACGTTATACGTTATTCGTTATACGTTATACGTTATACGTTATACGTTATACGTTATACGTTATACGTTATACGTTATACGTTATACGTTATACGTTATACGTTATACGTTATACGTTATACGTTATACGTTATACGTTATACGTTATACGTTAAACGTTATACGTTATACGTTATACGTTATACGTTATACGTTATACGTTATACGTTATACGTTATACGTTATACGTTATACGTTATACGTTATACGTTATACGTTATACGTTATACGTTATACGTTATACGTTATACGTTATACGTTATACGTTATACGTTATACGTTATACGTTATACGTTACTCGTTATACGTAATATGAAATACGTTTCACGTTATAAGTTATACGTTATACGTTATACGTTATACGTTATACGTTATACGTTACACGTTATACGTTATACGTTATACGTTATACGTTATACGTTATACGTTATACGTTATACGTTATACGTTATACGTTATACGTTATACGTTATACGTTATACGTTATACGTTATACGTTATACGTTATACGTTATACGTTATACGTTATACGTTATACGTTATACGTTATACGTTATACGTTATACGTTATACGTTATACGTTATACGTTATACGTTATAGGTTGTACGTTATACGTTATACGTTATACGTTATACGTTATACGTTATACGTTATACGTTATACGTTATGCGTTATACGTTATACGTTATACGTTATACGTTATACGTTATACGTTATACGTTATACGTTATACGTTATACGTTATACGTTATACGTTATACGTTATACGTTATACGTTATACGTTATACGTTATACGTTATACGTTATACGTTATACGTTATACGTTATACGTTATACGTTATACGTTATACGTTATACGTTATACGTTATGCGTTATACGCTATACGTTATGCGTTATAGGTCATACCTTATACGTGATACGTCATACGTTATACGTTATACGTTATACGTTATTCGTTATACGTTATACGTTATACGTTATACGTTATACGTTATACGTTATACGTTATACGTTATACGTTATACGTTATACGTTATACGTCATACGTTATACGTTATACGTTATACGTTATTCGTTATACGTTATACGTTATACGTTATACGTTATACGTTATACGTTATACGTTATACGTTATACGTTATACGCTATACGTTATACGTTGTACGTTATGCGTTATACGTTATGCGTTATACGTTATACGTTATACGTTATACGTTATACGTTATACGTTATACGTTATACGTTATACGTTATACGTTATACGTTATGCGTTATAGGATATACGTTATACGTTATACGTTATACGTTATACGTTATACGTTATACGTTATACGTTATTCGTTATACGTTATACGTTATACGTTATACGTTATACGTTATACGTTTTACGTTATACGTTATACGTTATACGTTATACATTATACGTTATACGTTATACGTTATACGTTATACGTTATACGTTATACGTTATTCGTTGTACGTTATACGTTACTCGTTATACGTAACATGAAATACGTTTCACGTTATAAGTTATACGTTATACGTTATGCGTTATACGCTATACGTTATGCGTTATAGGTCATACCTTATACGTGATACGTCGTACGTTATTCGTTATGCGTTATACGTTATACGTTATACGTTATACGTTATACGTTATACGTTATACGTTATACGTTATACGTTATACGTTATACGTTATACGTTATACGTTACTCGTTATACGTAATATGTAATACGTTTTACGTTATACGTTATACGTTATATAATACGTTATACGTTATACGTTATACGTTATACGTTATACGTTATACGTTATACGTTATACGTTATACGGTATACGTTATGCGTTATACGTTATACGTTATACGTTATACGTTATACGTTATACGTTTTACGTTATACGTTATACGTTATACGATATACGTTATACGTTATACGTTATGCGTTATAGGATATACGTTATACGTTATACGTTATACGTTATACGTTATACGCTATACGTTATACGTTATACGTTATACGTTATACGTTATACGTTATACGTTATACGTTATACGTTATACGTTATACGTTATACGTTATGCGTTATAGGTCATACCTTATACGTGATACGTCATACGTTATACGTTATACGTTATACGTTATTCGTTATACGTTATACGTTATACGTTATACGTTATACGTTATACGTTATACGTTATACGTTATACGTTATACGTTATACGTCATACGTTATACGTTATACGTTATACGTTATTCGTTATACGTTATACGTTATACGTTATACGTTATACGTTATACGTTATACGTTATACGTTATACGTTATACGCTATACGTTATACGTTGTACGTTATGCGTTATACGTTATGCGTTATACGTTATACGTTATACGTTATACGTTATACGTTATACGTTATACGTTATACGTTATACGTTATACGTTATGCGTTATAGGATATACGTTATACGTTATACGTTATACGTTATACGTTATACGTTATACGTTATACGTTATTCGTTATACGTTATACGTTATACGTTATACGTTATACGTTATACGTTTTACGTTATACGTTATACGTTATACGTTATACATTATACGTTATACGTTATACGTTATACGTTATACGTTATACGTTATTCGTTGTACGTTATACGTTACTCGTTATACGTAACATGAAATACGTTTCACGTTATAAGTTATACGTTATACGTTATGCGTTATACGCTATACGTTATGCGTTATAGGTCATACCTTATACGTGGTACGTCGTACGTTATACGTTATGCGTTATACGTTATACGTTATACGTTATACGTTATACGTTATACGTTATACGTTATACGTTATACGTTATACGTTATACGTTATACGTTATACGTTATACGTTATACGTTATACGTTATACGTTATACGTTATACGTTATACGTTACTCGTTATACGTAATATGTAATACGTTTTACGTTATACGTTATACGTTATATAATACGTTATACGTTATACGTTATACGTTATACGTTATACGTTATACGTTATACGTTATACGTTATACGGTATACGTTATGCGTTATACGTTATACGTTATACGTTATACGTTATACGTTATACGTTTTACGTTATACGTTATACGTTATACGATATACGTTATACGTTATACGTTATGCGTTATAGGATATACGTTATACGTTATACGTTATACGTTATACGTTATACGTTATACGTAATACGTTATACGTTATACGTTATACGTTATACGTTATACGTTATACGTTAAACGTTATACGTTATACGTTATACGTTATACGTTATACGTTATACGTTATACGTTATACGTTATACGTTATACGTTATACGTTATACGTTATACGTTATACGTTATACGTTATACGTTATACGTTATACGTTATACGTTATACGTTATACGTTATACGTTATACGTTATACGTTACTCGTTATACGTAATATGAAATACGTTTCACGTTATAAGTTATACGTTATACGTTATACGTTGTACGTTATACGTTATACGTTACACGTTATACGTTATACGTTATACGTTATACGTTATACGTTATACGTTATACGTTATACGTTATACGTTATACGTTATACGTTATACGTTATACGTTATACGTTATACGTTATACGTTATACGTTATACGTTATACGTTATACGTTATACGTTATACGTTATACGTTATACGTTATACGTTATACGTTATACGTTATACGTTATACGTTATACGTTATAGGTTGTACGTTATACGTTATACGTTATACGTTATACGTTATACGTTATACGTTATACGTTATACGTTATGCGTTATACGTTATACGTTATACGTTATACGTTATACGTTATACGTTATACGTTATACGTTATACGTTATACGTTATACGTTATACGTTATACGTTATACGTTATACGTTATACGTTATACGTTATACGTTATACGTTATACGTTATACGTCATACGTTATACGTTATACGTTATACGTTATTCGTTATACGTTATACGTTATACGTTATACGTTATACGTTATACGTTATACGTTATACGTTATACGTTATACGCTATACGTTATACGTTGTACGTTATGCGTTATACGTTATGCGTTATACGTTATACGTTATACGTTATACGTTATACGTTATACGTTATACGTTATACGTTATACGTTATACGTTATACGTTATACGTTATGCGTTATAGGATATACGTTATACGTTATACGTTATACGTTATACGTTATACGTTATACGTTATACGTTATACGTTATACGTTATACGTTATACGTTATACGTTATACGTTACTCGTTATACGTAATATGTAATACGTTTTACGTTATACGTTATACGTTATATAATACGTTATACGTTATACGTTATACGTTATACGTTATACGTTATACGTTATACGTTATACGTTATACGGTATACGTTATGCGTTATACGTTATACGTTATACGTTATACGTTATACGTTATACGTTTTACGTTATACGTTATACGTTATACGATATACGTTATACGTTATACGTTATGCGTTATAGGATATACGTTATACGTTATACGTTATACGTTATACGTTATACGCTATACGTTATACGTTATACGTTATACGTTATACGTTATACGTTATACGTTATACGTTATACGTTATACGTTATACGTTATACGTTATGCGTTATGCGTTATACGTTATACGTTATACGTTATACGTTATACGTTATACGTTTTACGTTATACGTTATACGTTATACGATATACGTTATACGTTATACGTTATGCGTTATAGGATATACGTTATACGTTATACGTTATACGTTATACGTTATACGTTATGCGTTATAGGACATACGTTATACGTTATACGTTATACGTTATACGTTATACGTTACACGTTATACGTTATTCGTTATACGTTATACGTTATACGTTATACGTTATACGTTATACGTTTTACGTTATACGTTATACGTTATACGTTATACATTATACGTTATACGTTATACGTTATACGTTATACGTTATACGTTATTCGTTGTACGTTATACGTTACTCGTTATACGTAACATGAAATACGTTTCACGTTATAAGTTATACGTTATACGTTATGCGTTATACGCTATACGTTATGCGTTATAGGTCATACCTTATACGTGATACGTCGTACGTTATACGTTATGCGTTATACGTTATACGTTATACGTTATACGTTATACGTTATACGTTATACGTTATACGTTATACGTTATACGTTATACGTTATACGTTATACGTTATACGTTATACGTTATACGTTATACGTTATACGTTATACGTTATACGTTATACGTTATACGTTACTCGTTATACGTAATATGTAATACGTTTTACGTTATACGTTATACGTTATATAATACGTTATACGTTATACGTTATACGTTATACGTTATACGTTATACGTTATACGTTATACGTTATACGGTATACGTTATGCGTTATACGTTATACGTTATACGTTATACGTTATACGTTATACGTTTTACGTTATACGTTATACGTTATACGATATACGTTATACGTTATACGTTATGCGTTATAGGATATACGTTATACGTTATACGTTATACGTTATACGTTATACGTTATACGTAATACGTTATACGTTATACGTTATACGTTATACGTTATACGTTATACGTTATACGTTATACGTTATACGTTATACGTTATACGTTATACGTTATACGTTATACGTTATACGTTATACGTTATACGTTATACGTTATACGTTATACGTTATACGTTATACGTTATACGTTATACGTTATACGTTATACGTTATACGTTATACGTTATACGTTATACGTAATACGTTATACGTTATACGTTATACGTTATACGTTATACGTTATACGTTATACGTTATACGTTATACGTTATACGTTATACGTTATACGTTATACGTTATACGTTATACGTTATACGTTATACGTTATACGTTATACGTTATACGTTATACGTTATACGTTATACGTTATACGTTATACGTTATACGTTATACGTTATACGTTATACGTTATACGTTATACGTTATACGTTATACGTTATACGTTATACGTTATACGTTATACGTTATACGTTATACGTTATACGTTATACGTTATACGTTATACGTTATACGTTATACGTTATACGTTATACGGTATACGTTATACGTTATACGTTACTCGTTATACGTAATATGTAATACGTTTTACGTTATAAGTTATACGTTATACGTTATACGTTATACGTTATACGTTATACGTTATACGTTATGCGTTATACGTTATACGTTATACGGTATACGTTATGCGTTATACGTTATACGTTATACGCTATACGTTATACGTTATACGTTTTACGTTATACGTTATACGTTATACGATATACGTTATACGTTATACGTTATACGTTATACGTTATACGTTATACGTTATACGTTATGCGTTATAGGATATACGTTATACGTTATACGTTATACGTTATACGTTATACGTTATACGTTATACGTTATACGTCATACGTTATACGTTATACGTTATACGTTATTCGTTATACGTTATACGTTATTCGTTATACGTTATACGTTATACGTTATACGTTATACGTTATACGTTATACGTTATACGTTATACGTTATACGTTATACGTTATACGTTATACGTTATACGTTATACGTTATACGTTATACGTTATACGTTATACGTTATACGTTAGACGTTATGCGTTATAGGATATACGTTATACGTTATACGTTATACGTTATACGTTATACGTTATACGTTATACGTTATACGTCATACGTTATACGTTATACGTTATACGTTATTCGTTATACGTTATACGTTATTCGTTATACGTTATACGTTATACGTTATACGTTATACGTTATACGTTATACGTTATACGTTATACGTTATACGCTATACGTTATACGTTGTACGTTATGCGTTATACGTTATGCGTTATACGTTATACGTTATACGTTATACGTTATACGTTATACGTTATACGTTATACGTTATACGTTATACGTTATACGTTATGCGTTATAGGATATACGTTATACGTTATACGTTATACGTTATACGTTATACGTTATACGTTATACGTTATTCGTTATACGTTATACGTTATACGTTATACGTTATACGTTATACGTTTTACGTTATACGTTATACGTTATACGTTATACATTATACGTTATACGTTATACGTTATACGTTATACGTTATACGTTATTCGTTGTACGTTATACGTTACTCGTTATACGTAACATGAAATACGTTTCACGTTATAAGTTATACGTTATACGTTATGCGTTATACGCTATACGTTATGCGTTATAGGTCATACTTATACGTGATACGTCGTACGTTATACGTTATGCGTTATACGTTATACGTTATACGTTATACGTTATACGTTATACGTTATACGTTATACGTTATACGTTATACGTTATACGTTATACGTTACTCGTTATACGTAATATGTAATACGTTTTACGTTATACGTTATACGTTATATACGTTATACGTTATACGTTATACGTTATACGTTATACGTTATACGTTATACGTTATACGTTATACGGTATACGTATAGTATGCGTTATACGTTATACGTTATACGTTATACGTTATACGTTATACGTTTTACGTTATACGTTATACGTTATACGATATACGTTATACGTTATACGTTATGCGTTATAGGATATACGTTATACGTTATACGTTATACGTTATACGTTATACGCTATACGTTATACGTTATACGTTATACGTTATACGTTATACGTTATACGTTATACGTTATACGTTATACGTTATACGTTATACGTTATGCGTTATAGGTCATACCTTATACGTGATACGTCATACGTTATACGTTATACGTTATACGTTATACGTTATAGGTTATACGTTATACGTTATACGTTATTCGTTATACGTTATACGTTATACGTTATACGTTATACGTTATACGTTTTACGTTATACGTTATACGTTATACGTTATACATTATACGTTATACGTTATACGTTATACGTTATACGTTATACGTTATACGTTATACGTTATACGTTATACGTTATACGTTATACGTTATACGTTATGCGTTATAGGATACACGTTATACGTTATACGTTATACGTTATACGTTATACGTTATACGTTATACGTTATTCGTTATACGTTATACGTTATACGTTATACGTTATACGTTATACGTTTTACGTTATACGTTATACGTTATACGTTATACATTATACGTTATACGTTATACGTTATACGTTATACGTTATACGTTATTCGTTGTACGTTATACGTTACTCGTTATACGTAACATGAAATACGTTTCACGTTATAAGTTATACGTTATACGTTATGCGTTATACGCTATACGTTATGCGTTATAGGTCATACCTTATACGTGATACGTCGTACGTTATACGTTATGCGTTATACGTTATACGTTATACGTTGTACGTTATACGTTATACGTTATACGTTATACGTTATACGTTATACGTTATACGTTATACGTTATACGTTATACGTTATACGTTATACGTTATACGTTATACGTTATACGTTATACGTTATACGTTACTCGTTATACGTAATATGTAATACGTTTTACGTTATACGTTATACGTTATATAATACGTTATACGTTATACGTTATACGTTATACGTTATACGTTATACGTTATACGTTATACGTTATACGGTATACGTTATGCGTTATACGTTATACGTTATACGTTATACGTTATACGTTATACGTTTTACGTTATACGTTATACGTTATACGATATACGTTATACGTTATACGTTATGCGTTATAGGATATACGTTATACGTTATACGTTATACGTTATACGTTATACGTTATACGTAATACGTTATACGTTATACGTTATACGTTATACGTTATACGTTATACGTTATACGTTATACGTTATACGTTATACGTTATACGTTATACGTTATACGTTATACGTTATACGTTATACGTTATACGTTATACGTTATACGTTATACGTTATACGTTATACGTTATACGTTATACGTTATACGTTATACGTTATACGTTATACGTTATACGTTATACGTTAGACGTTATACGTTATACCTTATACGTTATACGTTATACGTTATACGTTATACGTTATACGTTATACGTAATACGTTATACGTTATACGTTATACGTTATACGTTATACGTTATACGTTATACGTTATACGTTATACGTTATACGTTATACGTTATACGTTATACGTTATACGTTATACGTTATACGTTATACGTTATACGTTATACGTTATACGTTATACGTTATACGTTATACGTTATACGTTATACGTTATACGTTATACGTTATACGTTATACGTTATACGTTATACGTTATACGTTATACGTTATACGTTATACGTTATACGTTATACGTTATACGTTATACGTTATACGTTATACGGTATACGTTATACGTTATACGTTACTCGTTATACGTAATATGTAATACGTTTTACGTTATAAGTTATACGTTATACGTTATACGTTATACGTTATACGTTATACGTTATACGTTATGCGTTATACGTTATACGTTATACGGTATACGTTATGCGTTATACGTTATACGTTATACGCTATACGTTATACGTTATACGTTTTACGTTATACGTTATACGTTATACGATATACGTTATACGTTATACGTTATGCGTTATAGGATATACGTTATACGTTATACGTTATACGTTATACGTTATACGTTATACGTTATACGTTATACGTTATACGTTATACATTATACGTTATACGTTATACGTTATACGTTATACGTTATACGTTATTCGTTGTACGTTATACGTTACTCGTTATACGTAACATGAAATACGTTCACGTTATAAGTTATACGTTATACGTTATGCGTTATACGCTATACGTTATGCGTTATAGGTCATACCTTATACGTGATACGTCGTACGTTATACGTTATGCGTTATACGTTATACGTTATACGTTGTACGTTATACGTTATACGTTATACGTTATACGTTATACGTTATACGTTATACGTTATACGTTATACGTTATACGTTATACGTTATACGTTATACGTTATACGTTATACGTTATACGTTATACGTTATACGTTACTCGTTATACGTAATATGTAATACGTTTTACGTTATACGTTATACGTTATATAATACGTTATACGTTATACGTTATACGTTATACGTTATACGTTATACGTTATACGTTATACGTTATACGGTATACGTTATGCGTTATACGTTATACGTTATACGTTATACGTTATACGTTATACGTTTTACGTTATACGTTATACGTTATACGATATACGTTATACGTTATACGTTATGCGTTATAGGATATACGTTATACGTTATACGTTATACGTTATACGTTATACGTTATACGTAATACGTTATACGTTATACGTTATACGTTATACGTTATACGTTATACGTTATACGTTATACGTTATACGTTATACGTTATACGTTATACGTTATACGTTATACGTTATACGTTATACGTTATACGTTATACGTTATACGTTATACCTTATACGTTATACGTTATACGTTATACGTTATACGTTATACGTTATACGTTATACGTTATACGTTATACGTTATACGTTATACGTTATACGTTATACGTTATACGTTATACGTTATACGTTATACGTTATACGTAATACGTTATACGTTATACGTTATACGTTATACGTTATACGTTATACGTTATACGTTATACGTTATACGTTATACGTTATACGTTATACGTTATACGTTATACGTTATACGTTATACGTTATACGTTATACGTTATACGTTATACGTTATACGTTATACGTTATACGTTATACGTTATACGTTATACGTTATACGTTATTCGTTATACGTTATACGTTATACGTTATACGTTATACGTTATACGTTATACGTTATACGTTATACGTTATACGTTATACGTTATACGTTATACGTTATACGTTATACGTTATACGTTATACGTTATACGTTATACGTTATACGTTATACGTTATACGTTATACGTTATACGTTGTACGTTATGCGTTATACGTTATGCGTTATACGTTATACGTTATACGTTATACGTTGTACGTTATACGTTATACGTTATACGTTATACGTTATTCGTTATACGTTATACGTTATACGTAAACGTTATACGTTATACGTTATACGTTATAGGTTGTACGTTATACGTTATACGTTATTCGTTGTACGTTATACGTTATACGTTATACGTTATACGTTATACGTTATACGTTACTCGTTATACGTTATACGTTATACGTTACTCGTTATACGTTATACGTTATACGTTATACGTTATACGTTATACGTTATACGTTATACGTTATACGTTATACGTTACACGTTTTACGTTATATGTTATACGTTATACGATATACGTTATACGTTATACGTTATGCGTTATAGGATATACGTTATACGTTATACGTTATACGTTATACGTTATACGTTATGCGTTATACGCTATACGTTATGCGTTATAGGTCATACCTTATACGTGATACGTCATACGTTATACGTTATACGTTATACGTTATTCGTTATACGTTATACGTTATACGTTATACGTTATACGTTATACGTTATACGTTATACGTTATACGTTATACGTTATACGTTATACGTTATGCGTTATACGTTATACGTTATACGTTATACGTTATACGTTATACGTTATACGTTATTCGTTATACGTTATACGTTATACGTTATACGTTATACGTTATACGTTATACGTTATACGTTATACGTTATACGTTATACGTTATACGTTATACGTTATACGTTATACGTTATACGTTATACGTTATACGTTATACGTTATACGTTATACGCTATACGTTATGCGTTATAGGTCATACCTTATACGTGATACGTCATACGTTATACGTTATACGTTATACGTTATTCGTTATACGTTATACGTTATACGTTATACGTTATACGTTATACGTTATACGTTATACGTTATACGTTATACGTTATACGTTATACGTTATACGTTATACGTTATACGTTATACGCTATACGTTATACGTTGTACGTTATGCGTTATATGTTATGCGTTATACGTTATACGTTATACGTTATACGTTGTACGTTATACGTTATACGTTATACGTTATACGCTATTCGTTATACGTTATACGTTATACGTTAAACGTTATACGTTATACGTTATACGTTAAACGTTATACGTTATACGTTATACGTTATACGATATACGTTATACGTTAAACGTTATACGTTATACGTTATACGTTATACGTTATACGTTATACGTTATACGTTATACGTTATACGTTATACGTTATACGTTATACGTTATACGTTATACGTTATACGTTATACGTTGTACGTTATTCGTTGTACGTTATACGTTATACGTTATACGTTATACGTTATACGTTATACGTTACTCGTTATACGTTATACGTTATACGTTATACGTTATACGTTATACGTTATACGTTATACGTTATACGTTATACGTTATACGTTATACGTTATACGTTATACGTTATACGTTATACGTTATACGTTATACGTTATACGTTATACGTTATACGTTATACGTTATACGTTATACGTTATACGTTATACGTTATACGTTATACGTTATACGTTATACGTTATACGTTATACGTTATACGTTATACGTTATACGTTATGCGTTATACGCTATACGTTATGCGTTATAGGTCATACCTTATACGTGATACGTCATACGTTATACGTTATACGTTATACGTTATTCGTTATACGTTATACGTTATACGTTATACGTTATACGTTATACGTTATACGTTATACGTTATACGTTATACGTTATACGTTATACGTTATACGTTATACGTTATACGTTATACGTTATACGTTATACGTTATACGCTATACGTTATACGTTGTACGTTATGCGTTATACGTTATGCGTTATACGTTATACGTTATACGTTATACGTTGTACGTTATACGTTATACGTTATACGTTATACGTTATTCGTTATACGTTATACGTTATACGTTAAACGTTATACGTTATACGTTATACGTTAAACGTTATACGTTATACGTTATACGTTATACGATATACGTTATACGTTAAACGTTATACGTTATACGTTATACGTTATACGTTATACGTTATACGTTATACGTTATACGTTATACGTTATACGTTATACGTTATACGTTATACGTTATACGTTATTCGTTGTACGTTATACGTTATACGTTATACGTTATACGTTATACGTTATACGTTACTCGTTATACGTTATACGTTATACGTTATACGTTATACGTTATACGTTATACGTTATACGTTATACGTTATACGTTATACGTTATACGTTATACGTTATACGTTATACGTTATACGTTATACGTTATACGTTATACGTTATACGTTGTACGTTATACGTTATACGTTATACGTTATACGTTATACGTTATACGTTATACGTTATACGTTATACGTTATACGTTATACGTTATGCGTTATACGCTATACGTTATGCGTTATAGGTCATACCTTATACGTGATACGTCATACGTTATACGTTATACGTTATACGTTATTCGTTATACGTTATACGTTATACGTTATACGTTATACGTTATACGTTATACGTTATACGTTATACGTTATAGGTCATACCTTATACGTTATACGTTATACGTTATACGTTATACGTTATACGTTATTCGTTATACGTTATACGTTATACGTTATACGTTATACGTTATACGTTATACGTTATACGTTATACGTTATACGTTATACGTTATACGTTATACGTTATACGTTATACGTTATACGCTATACGTTATACGTTGTACGTTATGCGTTATACGTTATGCGTTATACGTTATACGTTATACGTTATACGTTATACGTTGTACGTTATACGTTATACGTTATACGTTATACGTTATACGTTATTCGTTATACGTTATACGTTATACGTTAAACGTTATACGTTATACGTTATACGTTAAACGTTATACGTTATACGTTATACGTTATACGATATACGTTATACGTTAAACGTTATACGTTATACGTTATACGTTATACGTTATACGTTATACGTTATACGTTATACGTTATACGTTATACGTTATACGTTATACGTTATACGTTATACGTTATTCGTTGTACGTTATACGTTATACGTTATACGTTATACGTTATACGTTATACGTTACTCGTTATACGTTATACGTTATACGTTATACGTTATACGTTATACGTTATACGTTATACGTTATACGTTATACGTTATACGTTATTCGTTATACGTTATACGTTATACGTTATACGTTATACATTATACGTTGTACGTTATACGTTATACGTTATACGTTATACGTTATACGTTATACGTTATACGTTATACGTTATACGTTATACGTTATACGTTATACGTTATACGTTATACGTTATACGTTGTACGTTATGCGTTATACGCTATACGTTATGCGTTATAGGTCATACCTTATACGTGTTACGTCATACGTTATACGTTATACGTTATACGTTATTCGTTATACGTTATACGTTATACGTTATACGTTATACGTTATACGTTATACGTTATACGTTATACGTTATACGTTATACGTTATACGTTATACGTTATACGTTATACGTTATACGTTATACGTTATACGTTATACGTTATACGTTATACGTTATACGTTATACGTTATACGTTGTACGTTATGCGTTATACGTTATGCGTTATACGTTATACGTTATACGTTATACGTTGTACGTTATACGTTATACGTTATACGTTATACGTTATTCGTTATACGTTATACGTTATACGTTAAACGTTATACGTTATACGTTATACGTTATAGGTTGTACGTTATACGTTATACGTTATTCGTTGTACGTTATACGTTATACGTTATACGTTGTACGTTATACGTTATACGTTACTCGTTATACGTTATACGTTATACGTTACTCGTTATACGTTATACGTTATACGTTATACGTTATACGTTATACGTTATACGTTATACGTTATACGTTATACGTTATACGTTTTACGTTATATGTTATACGTTATACGATATACGTTATACGTTATACGTTATGCGTTATAGGATATACGTTATACGTTATACGTTATACGTTATACGTTATACGTTATGCGTTATACGCTATACGTTATGCGTTATAGGTCATACCTTATACGTGATACGTCATACGTTATACGTTATACGTTATACGTTATTCGTTATACGTTATACGTTATACGTTATACGTTATACGTTATACGTTATACGTTATACGTTATACGTTATACGTTATACGTTATACGTTATGCGTTATACGTTATACGTTATACGTTATACGTTATACGTTATACGTTATACGTTATTCGTTATACGTTATACGTTATACGTTATACGTTATACGTTATACGTTATACGTTATACGTTATACGTTATACGTTATACGTTATACGTTATACGTTATACGTTATACGTTATACGCTATACGTTATGCGTTATAGGTCATACCTTATACGTGATACGTCATACGTTATACGTTATACGTTATACGTTATTCGTTATACGTTATACGTTATACGTTATACGTTATACGTTATACGTTATACGTTATACGTTATACGTTATACGTTATACGTTATACGTTATACGTTATACGTTATACGCTATACGTTATACGTTGTACGTTATGCGTTATACGTTATGCGTTATACGTTATACGTTATACGTTATACGTTGTACGTTATACGTTATACGTTATACGTTATACGTTATTCGTTATACGTTATACGTTATACGTTAAACGTTATACGTTATACGTTATACGTTAAACGTTATACGTTATACGTTATACGTTATACGATATACGTTATACGTTATACGTTATACGTTATACGTTATACGTTATACGTTATACGTTATACGTTATACGTTATACGTTATACGTTATACGTTATACGCTATACGTTATGCGTTATAGGTCATACCTTATACGTGATACGTCATACGTTATACGTTATACGTTATACGTTATTCGTTATACGTTATACGTTATACGTTATACGTTATACGTTATACGTTATACGTTATACGTTATACGTTATACGTTATACGTTATACGTTATACGTTATACGTTATACGTTATACGTTATACGCTATACGTTATACGTTGTACGTTATGCGTTATACGTTATGCGTTATACGTTATACGTTATACGTTATACGTTGTACGTTATACGTTATACGTTATACGTTATACGTTATTCGTTATACGTTATACGTTATACGTTAAACGTTATACGTTATACGTTATACGTTAAACGTTATACGTTATACGTTATACGTTATACGATATACGTTATACGTTAAACGTTATACGATATACGTTATACGTTATACGTTATACGTTATACGTTATACGTTATACGTTATACGTTATACGTTATACGTTATACGTTATACGTTATACGTTATTCGTTGTACGTTATACGTTATACGTTATACGTTATACGTTATACGTTATACGTTACTCGTTATACGTTATACGTTATACGTTATACGTTATACGTTATACGTTATACGGTATACGTTACACGTTATACGTTATACGTTATACGTTATACGTTATACGTTATACGTTATACGTTATACGTTATACGTTGTACGTTATACGTTATACGTTATACGTTATACGTTATACGTTATACGTTATACGTTATACGTTATACGTTATACGTTATACGTTATACGTTATACGTTAAACGTTATACGTTACTCGTTATACGTTATACGTTATACGTTATGCGTTATACGTTATGCGTTATACGTTATACGTTATACGTTATACGTTGTACGTTATACGTTATACGTTATACGTTATACGTTATTCGTTATACGTTATACGTTATACGTTAAACGTTATACGTTATACGTTATACGTTATACGTTATAGGTTGTACGTTATACGTTATACGTTATTCGTTGTACGTTATACGTTATACGTTATACGTTATACGTTAAACGTTATACGTTACTCGTTATACGTTATACGTTATACGTTATACGTTATACGTTATACGTTATACGTTATACGTTATACGTTATACGTTATACGTTTTACGTTATATGTTATACGTTATACGATATACGTTATACGTTATACGTTATGCGTTATAGGATATACGTTATACGTTATACGTTATACGTTATACGTTATACGTTATACGTTATACGTTATACGTTATACGTTATACGTTATACGTTATACGTTATACGTTATACGTTATACGTTATACGTTATACGTTATACGTTATACGTTATACGTTATACGTTATACGTTATACGTTATACGTTATACGTTATACGTTATACGTTATACGTTATACGTTATACGTTATACGTTATACGTTATACGTTATACGTTATACGTTATACGTTATACGTTATACGTTATACGTTATACGTTATACGTTATACGTTATACGTTATACGTTATACGTTATACGTTATACGTTATACGTTATACGTTATACGTTATACGTTATACGTTATACGTTATACGTTATACGTTATACGTTATACGTTATACGTTATACGTTATACGTTATACGTTATACGTTATACGTTATACGGTATACGTTATACGTTATACGTTATACGTTATACGTTATACGTTATGCGTTATACGTTATACGTTATACGGTATACGTTATACGTTATACGTTATACGGTATACGTCATGCGTTATACGTTATACGTTATACGTTATACGTTATACGTTATACTTTATACGTTTTACGTTATACGTTATACGTTATACGATATACGTTATACGTTATACGTTATGCGTTATAGGATATACGTTATACGTTATACGTTATACGTTATACGTTATACGTTATACGTTATACGTTATACGTTATACGTTATACGTTATACGTTATACGTTATGCGTTATACGTTATACGTTATACGTTATACGTTATACGTTATACGTTATACGTTATACGTTATACGTTATACGTTATACGTTATACGTTATACGTTATACGTTATACGTTATACGTTATACGTTATAAGTTATACGTTATACGTTATACGTTATACGTTATACGTTATACGTTATACGTACTACGTTATACGTTATACGTTATACGTTATACGTTATACGTTATACGTTATACGTTATACGTTATACGTTATACGTTATACGTTATACGTTATACGTTATACGTTATACGTTATACGTTATACGTTATACGTTATACGTTATACGTTACTCGTTATACGTAATATGTAATACGTTTTACGTTATAAGATGTACGTTAAACGTTATACGTTATACGTTATACGTTATACGTTATACGTTATACGTTATACGTTATACGTTATACGTTATACGTTATACGTTATACGTTATACGTTATACGTTATACGTTATACGTTATACGTTATACGTTATACGTTACTCGTTATACGTTATACGTTATACGTTATACGTTATACGTTATACGTTATACGTTATACGTTATACGTTATACGTTACTCGTTATACGTAATATGTAATACGTTTTACGTTATAAGTTATACGTTATACGTTATACGTTATACGTTATACGTTATACGTTATACGTTATACGTTATACGTTATACGTTATACGTTATACGTTATACGTTATACGTTATACGGTATACGTCATGCGTTATACGTTATACGTTATACGTTATACGTTATACGTTATACGTTTTACATTTTACGTTATACGTTATACGTTATACGATATACGTTATACGTTATACGTTATGCGTTATAGGATATACGTTATACGTTATACGTTATACGTTATACGTTATACGTTATACGTTATACGTTATACGTTAAACGTTATACGTTATACGTTATACGTTATACGTTATACGTTGTACGTTATACGTTATACGTTATACGTTATACGTTATACGTTATACGTTATACGTTATACGTTATACGTTATACGTTATACGTTGTACGTTATACGTTATACGTTATACGTTATACGTTATACGTTATACGTTATACGTTATACGTTATACGTTATACGTTATACGTTATACGTTATACGTTATACGTTATACGTTATACGTTATACGTTATACGTTATACGTTATACGTTTGACGTTATACGCTATACGGTATACGTTATGCGTTATTCGCTATACGTTATGCGTTATAGGATATACGTTATGCATTATAGGATATACGTTATACGTGATACGTTGTACGTTATACGTTATACGTTATACGTTATACGTTATACGTTATACGTTATACGTTATACGTTATACGTTGTACGTTATGCGTTAAACATTATACGTTATACGATATACGTTATACGTTATACGTTATGCGTTATAGCATATACCTTATTCGTTATACGTTATACGTTATACGTTATACGTTATACGTTATACGTTATACGTTATACGTTATACGTTATACGTTATACGTTATACGTTATACGTTATACGTTATACGTTATACGTTATACGTTATACGTTATACGTTATACGTTATACGTTATACGTTATACGTTATACGTTATACGTTATACGTTATACGTTATACGTTATACGTTATACGTTATACGTTATACGTTATACGTTATACGTTATACGTTATACGTTATACGTTATACGTTATACGTTATACGTTATACGTTATACGTTATACGTTATACGTTATACGTTATACGTTATACGTTATACGTTATACGTTATACGTTATACGTTATACGTTATACGTTATACGTTATACGTTATACGTTATACGTTATACGTTATACGTTATACGTTATACGTTATACGTTATACGTTATACGTTATACGTTATACGTTATACGGTATACGTTATACGTTATACGTTATACGTTATACGTTATACGTTATGCGTTATACGTTATACGTTATACGGTATACGTTATACGTTATACGTTATACGGTATACGTCATGCGTTATACGTTATACGTTATACGTTATACGTTATACGTTATACTTTATACGTTTTACGTTATACGTTATACGTTATACGATATACGTTATACGTTATACGTTATGCGTTATAGGATATACGTTATACGTTATACGTTATACGTTATACGTTATACGTTATACGTTATACGTTATACGTTATACGTTATACGTTATACGTTATACGTTATACGTTATACGTTATACGTTATACGTTATACGTTATACGTTATACGTTATACGTTATACGTTATACGTTATACGTTATACGTTATACGTTATACGTTATACGTTATACGTTATACGTTATACGTTATACGTTATACGTTATACGTTATACGTTATACGTTATACGTTATACGTAATACGTTATACGTTATACGTTATACGTTATACGTTATACGTTATACGTTATACGTTATACGTTATACGTTATACGTTATACGTTATACGTTATACGTTATACGTTATACGTTATACGTTATACGTTATACGTTATACGTTATACGTTATACGTTATACGTTATACGTTATACGTTATACGTTATACGTTACTCGTTATACGTAATATGTAATACGTTTTACGTTATAAGATGTACGTTATACGTTATACGTTATACGTTATACGTTATACGTTATACGTTATGCGTTATACGTTATACGTTATACGGTATACGTTATGCGTTATACGTTATACGTTATACGCTATACGTTATACGTTATACGTTTTACGTTATACGTTATACGTTATACGATATACGTTATACGTTATACGTTATGCGTTATAGGATATACGTTATACGTTATACGTTATACGTTATACGTTATACGTTATACGTTATACGTTATACGTTATACGTTATACGTTATACGTTATACGTTGTACGTTATACGTTATACGTTATACGTTATACGTTACTCGTTATACGTTATACGTTATACGTTATACGTTATACGTTATACGTTATACGTTATACGTTATACGTTATACGTTACTCGTTATACGTAATATGTAATACGTTTTACGTTATAAGTTATACGTTATACGTTATACGTTATACGTTATACGTTATACGTTATACGTTATACGTTATACGTTATACGTTATACGTTATACGTTATACGTTATACGTTATACGGTATACGTCATGCGTTATACGTTATACGTTATACGTTATACGTTATACGTTATACGTTTTACATTTTACGTTATACGTTATACGTTATACGATATACGTTATACGTTATACGTTATGCGTTATAGGATATACGTTATACGTTATACGTTATACGTTATACGTTATACGTTATACGTTATACGTTAAACGTTATACGTTATACGTTATACGTTATACGTTATACGTTGTACGTTATACGTTATACGTTATACGTTATACGTTATACGTTATACGTTATACGTTATACGTTATACGTTATACGTTATACGTTGTACGTTATACGTTATACGTTATACGTTATACGTTATACGTTATACGTTATACGTTATACGTTATACGTTATACGTTATACGTTATACGTTATACGTTATACGTTATACGTTATACGTTATACGTTATACGTTATACGTTATACGTTATACGTTATACGTTATACGTTATACGTTATACGTTATACGTTATACGTTATACGTTATACGTTATACGTTTGACGTTATACGCTATACGGTATACGTTATGCGTTATTCGCTATACGTTATGCGTTATAGGATATACGTTATGCATTATAGGATATACGTTATACGTGATACGTTGTACGTTATACGTTATACGTTATACGTTATACGTTATACGTTATACGTTATACGTTATACGTTATACGTTGTACGTTATGCGTTAAACATTATACGTTATACGATATACGTTATACGTTATACGTTATGCGTTATAGCATATACCTTATTCGTTATACGTTATACGTTATACGTTATACGTTATACGTTATACGTTATACGTTATACGTTATACGTTATACGTTACACGTTATACGTTATACGTTATACGTTATACGTTATACGTTATACGTTATACGTTATACGTTATACGTTATACGTTATACGTTATACGTTATACGTTATACGTTATACGTTATACGTTATACGTTATACGTTATACGTTATACGTTATACGTTATACGTTATACGTTATACGTTATACGTTATACGTTATACGTTATACGTTATACGTTATACGTTATACGTTATACGTTATACGTTATACGTTATACGTTATACGTTATACGTTATACGTTATACGTTATACGTTATACGTTATACGTTATACGTTATACGTTTGACGTTATACGCTATACGGTATACGTTATGCGTTATTCGCTATACGTTATGCGTTATAGGATATACGTTATGCATTATAGGATATACGTTATACGTGATACGTTGTACGTTATACGTTATACGTTATACGTTATACGTTATACGTTATACGTTATACGTTATACGTTATAAGTTATACGTTATACGTTATACGTTATACGTTATACGTTATACGTTATACGTAATACGTTATACGTTATACGTTATACGTTATACGTTATACGTTATACGTTATACGTTATACGTTATACGTTATACGTTATACGTTATACGTTATACGTTATACGTTATACGTTATACGTTATACGTTATACGTTATACGTTATACGTTATACGTTATACGTTATACGTTATACGTTATACGTTATACGTTATACGTTATACGTTATACGTTATACGTTATACGTTATACGTTATACGTTATACGTTATACGTTATACGTTATACGTTATACGTTATACGTTATACGTTATACGTTATACGTTATACGTTATACGTTATACGTTATACGTTATACGTTATACGTTATACGTTATACGTTATACGTTTGACGTTATACGCTATACGGTATACGTTATGCGTTATTCGCTATACGTTATGCGTTATAGGATATACGTTATGCATTATAGGATATACGTTATACGTGATACGTTGTACGTTATACGTTATACGTTATACGTTATACGTTATACGTTATACGTTATACGTTATACGTTATAAGTTATACGTTATACGTTATACGTTATACGTTATACGTTATACGTTATACGTAATACGTTATACGTTATACGTTATACGTTATACGTTATACGTTATACGTTATACGTTATACGTTATACGTTATACGTTATACGTTATACGTTATACGTTATACGTTATACGTTATACGTTATACGTTATACGTTACTCGTTATACGTAATATGTAATACGTTTTACGTTATAAGATGTACGTTATACGTTATACGTTATACGTTATACGTTATACGTTATACGTTATGCGTTATACGTTATACGTTATACGGTATACGTTATGCGTTATACGTTATACGTTATACGCTATACGTTATACGTTATACGTTTTACGTTATACGTTATACGTTATACGATATACGTTATACGTTATACGTTATGCGTTATAGGATATACGTTATACGTTATACGTTATACGTTATACGTTATACGTTATACGTTATACGTTATACGTTATACGTTATACGTTATACGTTATACGTTGTACGTTATACGTTATACGTTATACGTTATACGTTACTCGTTATACGTTATACGTTATACGTTATACATTATACGTTATACGTTATACGTTATACGTTATACGTTATACGTTACTCGTTATACGTAATATGTAATACGTTTTACGTTATAAGTTATACGTTATACGTTATACGTTATACGTTATACGTTATACGTTATACGTTATACGTTATACGTTATACGTTATACGTTATACGTTAAACGTTATACGGTATACGTCATGCGTTATACGTTATACGTTATACGTTGTACGTTATACGTTATACGTTTTACGTTTTACGTTATACGTTATACGTTATACGATATACGTTATACGTTATACGTTATGCGTTATAGGATATACGTTATACGTTATACGTTATACGTTATACGTTATACGTTATACGTTATACGTTAAACGTTATACGTTATACGTTATACGTTATACGTTATACGTTGTACGTTATACGTTATACGTTATACGTTATACGTTATACGTTATACGTTATACGTTATACGTTATACGTTATACGTTATACGTTATACGTTATACGTTATACGTTTGACGTTATACGCTATACGGTATACGTTATGCGTTATTCGCTATACGTTATGCGTTATAGGATATACGTTATGCATTATAGGATATACGTTATACGTGATACGTTGTACGTTATACGTTATACGTTATACGTTATACGTTATACGTTATACGTTATACGTTATACGTTATACGTTGTACGTTATGCGTTAAACATTATACGTTATACGATATACGTTATACGTTATACGTTATGCGTTATAGCATATACCTTATTCGTTATACGTTATACGTTATACGTTATACGTTATACGTTATACGTTATACGTTATACGTTATACGTTATACGTTATACGTTATACGTTATACGTTATACGTTATACGTTATACGTTATACGTTATACGTTATACGTTATACGTTATACGTTATACGTTATACGTTATACGTTATACGTTATACGTTATACGTTATACGTTATACGTTATACGTTATACGTTATACGTTATACGTTAAACGTTATACGTTATACGTTATACGTTATACGTTATACGTTATACGTTATACGTTATACGTTATACGTTATACGTTATACGTTATACGTTAAACGTTATACGTTATACGTTATACGTTATACGTTATACGTTATACGTTATACGTTATACGTTATACGTTATACGTTATACGTTATACGTTATACGTTATACGTTATACGTTATACGTTATACGTTATACGTTATACGTTATACGTTATACGTTATACGTTATACGTTATACGTTATACGTTATACGTTATACGTTATACGTTATACGTTATACGTTATACGTTATACGTTATACGTTATACGTTATACGTTATACGGTATACGTTATACGTTATACGTTACTCGTTATACGTAATATGTAATACGTTTTACGTTATAAGTTGTACGTTATACGTTATACGTTATACGTTATACGTTATACGTTATACGTTATACGTTATGCGTTATACGTTATACGTTATACGTTATACGTTACTCGTTATACGTAATATGTAATACGTTTTACGTTATAAGTTGTACGTTATACGTTATACGTTATACGTTATACGTTATACGTTATACGTTATGCGTTATACGTTATACGTTATACGGTATACGTTATGCGTTATACGTTATACGTTATACGCTATACGTTATACGTTATACGTTTTACGTTATACGTTATACGTTATACGATATACGTTATACGTTATACGTTATGCGTTATAGGATATACGTTATACGTTATACGTTATACGTTATACGTTATACGTTATACGTTATACGTTATACGTTATACGTTATACGTTATACGTTATACGTTATACGTTATACGTTGTACGTTATACGTTATACGTTATACGTTATACGTTACTCGTTATACGTTATACGTTATACGTTATACGTTATACGTTATACGTTATACGTTATACGTTATACGTTACTCGTTATACGTAATATGTAATACGTTTTACGTTAAAAGTTATACGTTATACGTTATACGTTATACGTTATACGTTATACGTTATACGTTATACGTTATACGTTATACGTTATACGTTATACGTTATACGTTATACGGTATACGTTATGCGTTATACGTTATACGTTATACGTTATACGTTATACGTTATACGTTTTACGTTTTACGTTATACGTTATACGTTATACGATATACGTTATACGTTATACGTTATGCGTTATAGGATATACGTTATACGTTATACGTTATACGTTATACGTTATACGTTATACGTTATACGTTATACGTTATACGTTATACGTTATACGTTGTACGTTATACGTTATACGTTATACGTTATACGTTACTCGTTATACGTTATACGTTATACGTTATACGTTATACGTTATACGTTATACGTTATACGTTATACGGTATACGTTATGCGTTATACGTTATACGTTATACGTTATACGTTATACGTTATACGTTTTACGTTTTACGTTATACGTTATACGTTATACGTTACTCGTTATACGTTATACGTTATACGTTATACGTTATACGTTATACGTTATACGTTATACGTTATACGTTATACGTTATACGTTACTCGTTATACGTAATATGTAATACGTTTTACGTTATAAGGTACACGTTATACGTTATACGTTATACGTTATACGTTATACGTTATACGTTATACGTTATACGTTATACGTTATACGTTATACGTTATACGGTATACGTTATGCGTTATACGTTATACGTTATACGTTATACGTTATACGTTATACGTTTTACGTTTTACGTTATACGTTATACGTTATACGATATACGTTATACGTTATACGTTATGCGTTATAGGATATACGTTATACGTCATACGTTATACGTTATACGTTATACGTTATACGTTATACGTTATACGTTATACGTTATACGTTATACGTTATACGTTATACGTTGTACGTTATACGTTATACGTTATACGTTGTACGTTATACGTTATACGTTATACGTTATACGTTACTCGTTATACGTTATACGTTATACGTTATACGTTATACGTTATACGTTATACGTTATACGTTATACGTTATACGTTATACGTTACTCGTTATACGTAATATGTAATACGTTTTACGTTATAAGGTACACGTTATACGTTATACGTTATACGTTATACGTTATACGTTATACGTTATACGTTATACGTTATACGTTATACGTTATACGTTATACGGTATACGTTATGCGTTATACGTTATACGTTATACGTTATACGTTATACGTTATACGTTTTACGTTTTACGTTATACGTTATACGTTATACGTTATACGATATACGTTATACGTTATACGTTATGCGTTATAGGATATACGTTATACGTCATACGTTATACGTTATACGTTATACGTTATACGTTATGCGTTATACGTTATACGTTATACGTTATACGTTATACGTTATACGTTGTACGTTATACGTTATACGTTATACGTTATACGTTATACGTTATACGTTATACGTTATACGTTATACGTTATACGTTATACGTTATACGTTATACGTTATACGTTATACGTTATACGTTATACGTTATACGTTATACGTTATACGTTATACGTAATACGTTATACGTTATACGTTATACGTTATACGTTATACGTTATACGTTTGACGTTATACGCTATACGGTATACGTTATGCGTTATTCGCTATACGTTATGCGTTATAGGATATACGTTATGCATTATAGGATATACGTTATACGTGATACGTTGTACGTTATACGTTATACGTTATACGTTATACGTTATACGTTATACGTTATACGTTATACGTTATACGTTGTACGTTATGCGTTAAACATTATACGTTATACGATATACGTTATACGTTATACGTTATGCGTTATAGCATATACCTTATTCGTTATACGTTATACGTTATACGTTATACGTTATACGTTATACGTTATACGTTATACGTTATACGTTATACGTTATACGTTATACGTTATACGTTATACGTTATACGTTATACGGTATACGTTATACGTTATACGTTACTCGTTATACGTAATATGTAATACGTTTTACGTTATAAGTTGTACGTTATACGTTATACGTTATACGTTATACGTTATACGTTATACGTTATGCGTTATACGTTATACGTTATACGTTATACGTTACTCGTTATACGTAATATGTAATACGTTTTACGTTATAAGTTGTACGTTATACGTTATACGTTATACGTTATACGTTATACGTTATACGTTATGCGTTATACGTTATACGTTATACGGTATACGTTATGCGTTATACGTTATACGTTATACGCTATACGTTATACGTTATACGTTTTACGTTATACGTTATACGTTATACGATATACGTTATACGTTATACGTTATGCGTTATAGGATATACGTTATACGTTATACGTTATACGTTATACGTTATACGTTATACGTTATACGTTATACGTTATACGTTATACGTTATACGTTGTACGTTATACGTTATACGTTATACGTTATTCGTTACTCGTTATACGTTATACGTTATACGTTATACGTTATACGTTATACGTTATACGTTATACGTTATACGTTATACGTTATACGTTACTCGTTATACGTAATATGTAATACGTTTTACGTTATAAGTTATACGTTATACGTTATACGTTATACGTTATACGTTATACGTTATACGTTATACGTTATACGTTATACGTTATACGTTATACGTAATACGTTATACGTTATACGTTATACGTTATACGTTATACGTTATACGTTATACGTTATACTTTATACGTTATACGTTATACGTTATACGGTATACGTTATACGTTATACGTTACTCGTTATACGTAATATGTAATACGTTTTACGTTATAAGTTGTACGTTATACGTTATACGTTATACGTTATACGTTATACGTTATACGTTATGCGTTATACGTTATACGTTATACGTTATACGTTTTACGTTATACGTTATACGTTATACGATATACGTTATACGTTATACGTTATGCGTTATAGGATATACGTTATACGTTATACGTTATACGTTATACGTTATACGTTATACGTTATACGTTATACGTTATACGTTATACGTTATACGTTGTACGTTATACGTTATACGTTATACGTTATACGTTACTCGTTATACGTTATACGTTATACGTTATACGTTATACGTTATACGTTATACGTTATACGTTATACGTTATACGTTATACGTTACTCGTTATACGTAATATGTAATACGTTTTACGTTATAAGTTATACGTTATACGTTATACGATATACGTTATACGTTATACGTTATGCGTTATAGGATATACGTTATACGTTATACGTTATACGTTATGCGTTATAGGATATACGTTATACGTTATACGTTATACGTTATACGTTATACGTTATACGTTATACGTTATACGTTATACGTTATACGTTATACGTTATACGTTGTACGTTATACGTTATACGTTATACGTTATACGTTATACGTTATACGCTATACGTTATACGTTACTCGTTATACGTTATACGTTATACGTTATACGTTATACGTTATACGTTATACGTTATACGTTATACGTTATACGTTACTCGTTATACGTAATATGTAATACGTTTTACGTTATAAGGTATACGTTATACGTTATACGTTATACGTTATACGTTATACGTTATACGTTATACGTTATACGTTATACGTTATACGTTATACGGTATACGTTATGCGTTATACGTTATACGTTATACGCTATACGTTATACGTTATACGTTGTACGTTATACGTTATACGTTATACGTTATACGTTATACGTTATACGTTATACGTTATACGTTATACGTTATACGTTATACGTTATACGTTATACGTTATACGTTATACGTTATACGTTATACGTTATACGTTATACGTTATACGTTATACGTAATACGTTATACGTTATACGTTATACGTTATACGTTATACGTTATACGTTTGACGTTATACGCTATACGGTATACGTTATGCGTTATTCGCTATACGTTATGCGTTATAGGATATACGTTATGCATTATAGGATATACGTTATACGTGATACGTTGTACGTTATACGTTATACGTTATACGTTATACGTTATACGTTATACGTTATACGTTATACGTTATACGTTGTACGTTATGCGTTAAACATTATACGTTATACGATATACGTTATACGTTATACGTTATGCGTTATAGCATATACCTTATTCGTTATACGTTATACGTTATACGTTATACGTTATACGTTATACGTTATACGTTATACGTTATACGTTATACGTTATACGTTATACGTTATACGTTATACGTTATACGTTATACGGTATACGTTATACGTTATACGTTACTCGTTATACGTAATATGTAATACGTTTTACGTTATAAGTTGTACGTTATACGTTATACGTTATACGTTATACGTTATACGTTATACGTTATGCGTTATACGTTATACGTTATACGTTATACGTTACTCGTTATACGTAATATGTAATACGTTTTACGTTATAAGTTGTACGTTATACGTTATACGTTATACGTTATACGTTATACGTTATACGTTATGCGTTATACGTTATACGTTATACGGTATACGTTATGCGTTATACGTTATACGTTATACGCTATACGTTATACGTTATACGTTTTACGTTATACGTTATACGTTATACGATATACGTTATACGTTATACGTTATGCGTTATAGGATATACGTTATACGTTATACGTTATACGTTATACGTTATACGTTATACGTTATACGTTATACGTTATACGTTATACGTTATACGTTGTACGTTATACGTTATACGTTATACGTTATTCGTTACTCGTTATACGTTATACGTTATACGTTATACGTTATACGTTATACGTTATACGTTATACGTTATACGTTATACGTTATACGTTACTCGTTATACGTAATATGTAATACGTTTTACGTTATAAGTTATACGTTATACGTTATACGTTATACGTTATACGTTATACGTTATACGTTATACGTTATACGTTATACGTTATACGTTATACGTAATACGTTATACGTTATACGTTATACGTTATACGTTATACGTTATACGTTATACGTTATACTTTATACGTTATACGTTATACGTTATACGGTATACGTTATACGTTATACGTTACTCGTTATACGTAATATGTAATACGTTTTACGTTATAAGTTGTACGTTATACGTTATACGTTATACGTTATACGTTATACGTTATACGTTATACGTTATGCGTTATACGTTATACGTTATACGTTATACGTTTTACGTTATACGTTATACGTTATACGATATACGTTATACGTTATACGTTATGCGTTATAGGATATACGTTATACGTTATACGTTATACGTTATACGTTATACGTTATACGTTATACGTTATACGTTATACGTTATACGTTATACGTTGTACGTTATACGTTATACGTTATACGTTACTCGTTATACGTTATACGTTATACGTTATACGTTATACGTTATACGTTATACGTTATACGTTATACGTTATACGTTATACGTTACTCGTTATACGTAATATGTAATACGTTTTACGTTATAAGTTATACGTTATACGTTATACGATATACGTTATACGTTATACGTTATGCGTTATAGGATATACGTTATACTTTATACGTTATACGTTATGCGTTATAGGATATACGTTATACGTTATACGTTATACGTTATACGTTATACGTTATACGTTATACGTTATACGTTATACGTTATACGTTATACGTTGTACGTTATACGTTATACGTTATACGTTATACGTTATACGTTATACGCTATACGTTATACGTTATACGTTTTACGTTATACGTTATACGTTATACGATATACGTTATACGTTATACGTTATGCGTTATAGGATATACGTTATACGTTATACGTTATACGTTATACGTTATACGCTATACGTTATACGTTATACGTTATACGTTATACGTTATACGTTATACGTTATACGGTATACGTTATGCGTTATACGTTATACGTTATACGTTATACGTTATACGTTATACGTTTTACGTTTTACGTTATACGTTATACGTTATACGTTATACGTTATACGTTATACGTTATACGGTATACGTTATGCGTTATACGTTATACGTTATACGTTATACGCTATACGTTATACGTTATACGTTTTACGTTATACGTTATACGTTATACGATATACGTTATACGTTATACGTTATGCGTTATAGGATATACGTTATACGTTATACGTTATACGTTATACGTTATACGTTACACGTTATACGTTATACGTTATACGTTATACGTTATACGTTGTACGTTATACGTTATACGTTATACGTTATACGTTACTCGTTATACGTTATACGTTATACGTTATACGTTATACGTTATACGTTATACGTTATACGTTATACGTTATACGTTACTCGTTATACGTAATATGTAATACGTTTTACGTTATAAGGTATACGTTATACGTTATACGTTATACGTTATACGTTATACGTTATACGTTATACGTTATACGTTATACGTTATACGTTATACGGTATACGTTATGCGTTATACGTTATACGTTATACGTTATACGTTATACGTTATACGTTTTACGTTTTACGTTATACGTTATACGTTATACGATATACGTTATACGTTATACGTTATGCGTTATAGGATATACGTTATACGTCATACGTTATACGTTATACGTTATACGTTATACGTTATACGTTATACGTTATACGTTATACGTTATACGTTATACGTTATACGTTATACGTTTTACGTTTTACGTTATACGTTATACGTTATACGATATACGTTATACGTTATACGTTATGCGTTATAGGATATACGTTATACGTCATACGTTATACGTTATACGTTATACGTTATACGTTATACGTTATACGTTATACGTTATACGTTATACGTTATACGTTATACGTTATACGTTTTACGTTTTACGTTATACGTTATACGTTATACGATATACGTTATACGTTATGCGTTATACGTTATACGTTATACGGTATACGTTATGCGTTATACGTTATACGTTATACGCTATACGTTATACGTTATACGTTTTACGTTATACGTTATACGTTATACGATATACGTTATACGTTATACGTTATGCGTTATAGGATATACGTTATACGTTATACGTTATACGTTATACGTTATACGTTATACGTTATACGTTATACGTTATACGTTATACGTTATACGTTGTACGTTATACGTTATACGTTATACGTTATTCGTTACTCGTTATACGTTATACGTTATACGTTATACGTTATACGTTATACGTTATACGTTATACGGTATACGTTATGCGTTATACGTTATACGTTATACGTTATACGTTATACGTTATACGTTTTACGTTTTACGTTATACGTTATACGTTATACGATATACGTTATACGTTATACGTTATGCGTTATAGGATATACGTTATACGTCATACGTTATACGTTATACGTTATACGTTATACGTTATACGTTATACGTTATACGTTATACGTTATACGGTATACGTTATACGTTATACGTTACTCGTTATACGTAATATGTAATACGTTTTACGTTATAAGTTGTACGTTATACGTTATACGTTATACGTTATACGTTATACGTTATACGTTATGCGTTATACGTTATACGTTATACGTTATACGTTACTCGTTATACGTAATATGTAATACGTTTTACGTTATAAGTTGTACGTTATACGTTATACGTTATACGTTATACGTTATACGTTATACGTTATGCGTTATACGTTATACGTTATACGGTATACATTATGCGTTATACGTTATACGTTATACGCTATACGTTATACGTTATACGTTATACGTAATACGTTATACGTTATACGTTATACGTTATACGTTATACGTTATACGTTTGACGTTATACGCTATACGGTATACGTTATGCGTTATTCGCTATACGTTATGCGTTATAGGATATACGTTATGCATTATAGGATATACGTTATACGTGATACGTTGTACGTTATACGTTATACGTTATACGTTATACATTATACGTTATACGTTATACGTTATACGTTATACGTTGTACGTTATGCGTTAAACATTATACGTTATACGATATACGTTATACGTTATACGTTATGCGTTATAGCATATACCTTATTCGTTATACGTTATACGTTATACGTTATACGTTATACGTTATACGTTATACGTTATACGTTATACGTTACACGTTATACGTTATACGTTATACGTTATACGTTATACGTTATACGGTATACGTTATACGTTATACGTTACTCGTTATACGTAATATGTAATACGTTTTACGTTATAAGTTGTACGTTATACGTTATACGTTATACGTTATACGTTATACGTTATACGTTATGCGTTATACGTTATACGTTATACGTTATACGTTACTCGTTATACGTAATATGTAATACGTTTTACGTTATAAGTTGTACGTTATACGTTATACGTTATACGTTATACGTTATACGTTATACGTTATGCGTTATACGTTATACGTTATACGTTACTCGTTATACGTAATATGTAATACGTTTTACGTTATAAGTTGTACGTTATACGTTATACGTTATACGTTATACGTTATACGTTATACGTTATGCGTTATACGTTATACGTTATACGTTACTCGTTATACGTAATATGTAATACGTTTTACGTTATAAGTTGTACGTTATACGTTATACGTTATACGTTATACGTTATACGTTATACGTTATGCGTTATACGTTATACGTTATACGTTACTCGTTATACGTAATATGTAATACGTTTTACGTTATAAGTTGTACGTTATACGTTATACGTTATACGTTTTACGTTATACGTTATACGTTATACGTTATACGTTATACGTTATACGTTATACGTTGTACGTTATACGTTATACGTTATACGTTATACGTTACTCGTTATACGTTATACGTTATACGTTATACGTTATACGTTATACGTTATACGTTATACGTTATACGTTATACGTTATACGTTATACGTTACTCGTTATACGTAATATGTAATACGTTTTACGTTATAAGGTATACGTTATACGTTATACGTTATACGTTATACGTTATACGTTATACGTTATACGTTATACGTTATACGTTATACGTTTTACGTTATACGTTATACGTTATACGATATACGTTACTCGTTATACGTAATATGTAATACGTTTTACGTTATAAGTTGTACGTTATACGTTATACGTTATACGTTATACGTTATACGTTATACGTTATACGTTTTACGTTATACGTTATACGTTATACGATATACGTTATACGTTATACGTTATGCGTTATAGGATATACGTTATACGTTATACGTTATACGTTATACGTTATACGTTATACGTTATACGTTATACGTTATACGTTATACGTTATACGTTGTACGTTATACGTTATACGTTATACGTTATACGTTACTCGTTATACGTTATACGTTATACGTTATACGTTATACGTTATACGTTATACGTTATACGTTATACGTTATACGTTATACGTTACTCGTTATACGTAATATGTAATACGTTTTACGTTATAAGGTATACGTTATACGTTATACGTTATACGTTATACGTTATACGTTATACGTTATACGTTATACGTTATACGTTATACGTTATACGTTATACGTTATACGGTATACGTTATGCGTTATACGTTATACGTTATACGTTATACGTTATACGTTATACGTTATACGTTTTACGTTTTACGTTATACGTTATACGTTATACGATATACCTTATACGTTATACGTTATGCGTTATAGGATATACGTTATACGTCATACGTTATACGTTATACGTTATACGTTATACGTTATACGTTATACGTTATACGTTATACGTTATACGTTATACGTTATACGTTATACGTTATACGTTTTACGTTTTACGTTATACGTTATACGTTATACGATATACGTTATACGTTATACGTTATGCGTTATAGGATATACGTTATACGTCATACGTTATACGTTATACGTTATACGTTATACGTTATACGTTATACGTTATACGTTATACGTTATACGTTATACGTTATACGTTATACGTTATACGTTTTACGTTTTACGTTATACGTTATACGTTATACGATATACGTTATACGTTATACGTTATGCGTTATAGGATATACGTTATACGTCATACGTTATACGTTATACGTTATACGTTATACGTTATACGTTATACGTTATACGTTATACGTTATACGTTATACGTTATACGTTATACGTTATACGTTATACGTTATACGTTATACGTTATACGTTATACGTTGTACGTTATACGTTATACGTTATACGTTATACGTTATACGTTATACGTTATACGTTATACGTTATACGTTATACGTTATACGTTATACGTTATACGTTATACGTTATACGTTATACGTTATACGTTATACGTTATACGTTATACGTTATACGTTATACGTAATACGTTATACGTTATACGTTATACGTTATACGTTATACGTTATACGTTTGACGTTATACGCTATACGGTATACGTTATGCGTTATTCGCTATACGTTATGCGTTATAGGATATACGTTATGCATTATAGGATATACGTTATACGTGATACGTTGTACGTTATACGTTATACGTTATACGTTATACGTTATACGTTATACGTTATACGTTATACGTTATACGTTATACGTTGTACGTTATGCGTTAAACATTATACGTTATACGATATACGTTATACGTTATACGTTATACGTTATACGTTATGCGTTATAGCATATACCTTATTCGTTATACGTTATACGTTATACGTTATACGTTATACGTTATACGTTATACGTTATACGTTATACATTATACGTTATACGTTATACGTTATACGTTATACGTTATACGGTATACGTTATACGTTATACGTTACTCGTTATACGTAATATGTAATACGTTTTACGTTATAAGTTGTACGTTATACGTTATACGTTATACGTTATACGTTATACGTTATACGTTATGCGTTATACGTTATACGTTATACGTTATACGTTACTCGTTATACGTAATATGTAATACGTTTTACGTTATAAGTTGTACGTTATACGTTATACGTTATACGTTATACGTTATACGTTATACGTTATGCGTTATACGTTATACGTTATACGGTATACGTTATGCGTTATACGTTATACGTTATACGCTATACGTTATACGTTATACGTTTTACGTTATACGTTATACGTTATACGATATACGTTATACGTTATACGTTATGCGTTATAGGATATACGTTATACGTTATACGTTATACGTTATACGTTATACGTTATACGTTATACGTTATACGTTATACGTTATACGTTATACGTTGTACGTTATACGTTATATGTTATACGTTATTCGTTACTCGTTATACGTTATACGTTATACGTTATACGTTATACGTTATACGTTATACGTTATACGTTATACGTTATACGTTACTCGTTATACGTAATATGTAATACGTTTTACGTTATAAGTTATACGTTATACGTTATACGTTATACGTTATACGTTATACGTTATACGTTATACGTTATACGTTATACGTTATACGTTATACGTAATACGTTATACGTTATACGTTATACGTTATACGTTATACGTTATACGTTATACGTTATACGTTACTCGTTATACGTAATATGTAATACGTTTTACGTTATAAGTTGTACGTTATACGTTATACGTTATACGTTATACGTTATACGTTATACGTTATGCGTTATACGTTATACGTTATACCTTATACGTTACTCGTTATACGTAATATGTAATACGTTTTACGTTATAAGTTGTACGTTATACGTTATACGTTATACGTTATACGTTATACGTTATACGTTATGCGTTATACGTTATACGTTATACGTTATACGTTACTCGTTATACGTAATATGTAATACGTTTTACGTTATAAGTTGTACGTTATACGATATACGTTATACGTTATACGTTATACGTTATACGTTATACGTTATACGTTATACGTTATACGTTATACGTTGTACGTTATACGTTATACGTTATACGTTATACGTTACTCGTTATACGTTATACGTTATACGTTATACGTTATACGTTATACGTTATACGTTTTACGTTTTACGTTATACGTTATACGTTATACGATATACGTTATACGTTATACGTTATGCGTTATAGGATATACGTTATACGTTATACGTTATGCGTTATACGTTATACGTTATACGGTATACGTTATGCGTTATACGTTATACGTTATACGCTATACGTTATACGTTATACGTTTTACGTTATACGTTATACGTTATACGATATACGTTATACGTTATACGTTATGCGTTATAGGATATACGTTATACGTTATACGTTATACGTTATACGTTATACGTTATACGTTATACGTTATACGTTATACGTTATACGTTATACGTTGTACGTTATACGTTATACGTTATACGTTATACGTTACTCGTTATACGTTATACGTTATACGTTATACGTTATACGTTATACGTTATACGTTATACGTTATACGTTACTCGTTATACGTAATATGTAATACGTTTTACGTTATAAGTTATACGTTATACGTTATACGATATACGTTATACGTTATACGTTATGCGTTATAGGATATACGTTATACGTTATACGTTATACGTTATACGTTATACGTTATACGTTATACGTTATACGTTATACGTTATACGTTATACGTTGTACGTTATACGTTATACGTTATACGTTATACGTTATACGTTATACGCTATACGTTATACGTTATACGTTTTACGTTATACGTTATACGTTATACGATATACGTTATACGTTATACGTTATGCGTTATAGGATATACGTTATACGTTATACGTTATACGTTATACGTTATACGCTATACGTTATACGTTATACGTTATACGTTATACGTTATACGTTATACGTTATACGGTATACGTTATGCGTTATACGTTATACGTTATACGTTATACGTTATACGTTATACGTTTTACGTTTTACGTTATACGTTATACGTTATACGTTATACGTTATACGTTATACGTTATACGTTATACGGTATACGTTATGCGTTATACGTTATACGTTATACGTTATACGCTATACGTTATACGTTATACGTTTTACGTTATACGTTATACGTTATACGATATACGTTATACGTTATACGTTATGCGTTATAGGATATACGTTATACGTTATACGTTATACGTTATACGTTATACGTTATACGTTATACGTTATACGTTATACGTTATACGTTATACGTTGTACGTTATACGTTATACGTTATACGTTATACGTTACTCGTTATACGTTATACGTTATACGTTATACGTTATACGTTATACGTTATACGTTATACGTTATACGTTATACGTTATACGTTACTCGTTATACGTAATATGTAATACGTTATACGTTATACGTTATACGTTTTACGTTTTACGTTATACGTTATACGTTATACGATATACGTTATACGTTATACGTTATGCGTTATAGGATATACGTTATACGTCATACGTTATACGTTATACGTTATACGTTATACGTTATACGTTATACGTTATACGTTATACGTTATACGGTATGCGTTATACGTTATACGTTATACGTTATACGTTATACGTTACACGTTATACGTTATACGTTATACGTTATACGTTATACGTTATACGTTATACGGTATACGTTATGCGTTATACGTTATACGTTATACGTTATACGTTATACGTTATACGTTTTACGTTTTACGTTATACGTTATACGTTATACGATATACGTTATACGTTATACGTTATGCGTTATAGGATATACGTTATACGTCATACGTTATACGTTATACGTTATACGTTATACGTTATACGTTATACGTTATACGTTATACGTTATACGGTATACGTTATACGTTATACGTTACTCGTTATACGTAATATGTAATACGTTTTACGTTATAAGTTGTACGTTATACGTTATACGTTATACGTTATACGTTATACGTTATACGTTATGCGTTATACGTTATACGTTATACGTTATACGTTACTCGTTATACGTAATATGTAATACGTTTTACGTTATAAGTTGTACGTTATACGTTATACGTTATACGTTATACGTTATACGTTATACGTTATGCGTTATACGTTATACGTTATACGGTATACATTATGCGTTATACGTTATACGTTATACGCTATACGTTATACGTTATACGTTATACGTAATACGTTATACGTTATACGTTATACGTTATACGTTATACGTTATACGTTTGACGTTATACGCTATACGGTATACGTTATGCGTTATTCGCTATACGTTATGCGTTATAGGATATACGTTATGCATTATAGGATATACGTTATACGTGATACGTTGTACGTTATACGTTATACGTTATACGTTATACATTATACGTTATACGTTATACGTTATACGTTATACGTTGTACGTTATGCGTTAAACATTATACGTTATACGATATACGTTATACGTTATACGTTATGCGTTATAGCATATACCTTATTCGTTATACGTTATACGTTATACGTTATACGTTATACGTTATACGTTATACGTTATACGTTATACGTTATACGTTATACGTTATACGTTATACGTTATACGTTATACGTTATACGGTATACGTTATACGTTATACGTTACTCGTTATACGTAATATGTAATACGTTTTACGTTATAAGTTGTACGTTATACGTTATACGTTATACGTTATACGTTATACGTTATACGTTATGCGTTATACGTTATACGTTATACGTTATACGTTACTCGTTATACGTAATATGTAATACGTTTTACGTTATAAGTTGTACGTTATACGTTATACGTTATACGTTATACGTTATACGTTATACGTTATGCGTTATACGTTATACGTTATACGTTACTCGTTATACGTAATATGTAATACGTTTTACGTTATAAGTTGTACGTTATACGTTATACGTTATACGTTATACGTTATACGTTATACGTTATGCGTTATACGTTATACGTTATACGTTACTCGTTATACGTAATATGTAATACGTTTTACGTTATAAGTTGTACGTTATACGTTATACGTTATACGTTATACGTTATACGTTATACGTTATGCGTTATACGTTATACGTTATACGTTACTCGTTATACGTAATATGTAATACGTTTTACGTTATAAGTTGTACGTTATACGTTATACGTTATACGTTATACGTTATACGTTATACGTTATACGTTTTACGTTATACGTTATACGTTATACGATATACGTTATACGTTATACGTTATGCGTTATAGGATATACGTTATACGTTATACGTTATACGTTATACGTTATACGTTATACGTTATACGTTATACGTTATACGTTATACGTTATACGTTGTACGTTATACGTTATACGTTATACGTTATACGTTACTCGTTATACGTTATACGTTATACGTTATACGTTATACGTTATACGTTATACGTTATACGTTATACGTTATACGTTATACGTTACTCGTTATACGTAATATGTAATACGTTTTACGTTATAAGGTATACGTTATACGTTATACGTTATACGTTATACGTTATACGTTATACGTTATACGTTATACGTTATACGTTATACGTTATACGTTATACGGTATACGTTATGCGTTATACGTTATACGTTATACGTTATACGTTATACGTTATACGTTATACGTTTTACGTTTTACGTTATACGTTATACGTTATACGATATACCTTATACGTTATACGTTATGCGTTATAGGATATACGTTATACGTCATACGTTATACGTTATACGTTATACGTTATACGTTATACGTTATACGTTATACGTTATACGTTATACGTTATACGTTTTACGTTTTACGTTATACGTTATACGTTATACGATATACGTTATACGTTATACGTTATGCGTTATAGGATATACGTTATACGTCATACGTTATACGTTATACGTTATACGTTATACGTTATACGTTATACGTTATACGTTATACGTTATACGTTATACGTTATACGTTATACGTTATACGTTTTACGTTTTACGTTATACGTTATACGTTATACGATATACGTTATACGTTATACGTTATGCGTTATAGGATATACGTTATACGTCATACGTTATACGTTATACGTTATACGTTATACGTTATACGTTATACGTTATACGTTACACGTTATACGTTATACGTTATACGTTATACGTTATACGTTATACGTTATACGTTATACGTTATACGTTGTACGTTATACGTTGTACGTTATACGTTATACGTTATACGTTATACGTTATACGTTATACGTTATACGTTATACGTTATACGTTATACGTTATACGTTATACGTTATACGTTATACGTTATACGTTATACGTTATACGTTATACGTTATACGTAATACGTTATACGTTATACGTTATACGTTATACGTTATACGTTATACGTTATACGTTATACGTTTGACGTTATACGCTATACGGTATACGTTATGCGTTATTCGCTATACGTTATGCGTTATAGGATATACGTTATGCATTATAGGATATACGTTATACGTGATACGTTGTACGTTATACGTTATACGTTATACGTTATACGTTATACGTTATACGTTATACGTTATACGTTATACGTTATACGTTGTACGTTATGCGTTAAACATTATACGTTATACGATATACGTTATACGTTATACGTTATGCGTTATAGCATATACCTTATTCGTTATACGTTATACGTTATACGTTATACGTTATACGTTATACGTTATACGTTATACGTTATACGTTATACGTTATACGTTATACGTTATACGTTATACGTTATACGTTATACGGTATACGTTATACGTTATACGTTACTCGTTATACGTAATATGTAATACGTTTTACGTTATAAGTTGTACGTTATACGTTATACGTTATACGTTATACGTTATACGTTATACGTTATGCGTTATACGTTATACGTTATACGTTATACGTTACTCGTTATACGTAATACGTAATACGTTTTACGTTATAAGTTGTACGTTATACGTTATACGTTATACGTTATACGTTATACGTTATACGTTATGCGTTATACGTTATACGTTATACGGTATACGTTATGCGTTATACGTTATACGTTATACGCTATACGTTATACGTTATACGTTTTACGTTATACGTTATACGTTATACGTTATACGATATACGTTATACGTTATACGTTATGCGTTATAGGATATACGTTATACGTTATACGTTATACGTTATACGTTATACGTTATACGTTATACGTTATACGTTATACGTTATACGTTATACGTTGTACGTTATACGTTATACGTTATACGTTATTCGTTACTCGTTATACGTTATACGTTATACGTTATACGTTATACGTTATACGTTATACGTTATACGTTATACGTTATACGTTACTCGTTATACGTAATATGTAATACGTTTTACGTTATAAGTTATACGTTATACGTTATACGTTATACGTTATACGTTATACGTTATACGTTATACGTTATACGTTATACGTTATACGTTATACGTAATACGTTATACGTTATACGTTATACATTATACGTTATACGTTATACGTTATACGTTATACGTTATACGTTATACGTTATACGTTATACGGTATACGTTATACGTTATACGTTACTCGTTATACGTAATATGTAATACGTTTTACGTTATAAGTTGTACGTTATACGTTATACGTTATACGTTATACGTTATACGTTATACGTTATGCGTTATACGTTATACGTTATACGTTATACGTTACTCGTTATACGTAATATGTAATACGTTTTACGTTATAAGTTGTACGTTATACGTTATACGTTATACGTTATACGTTATACGTTATACGTTATGCGTTATACGTTATACGTTATACGTTATACGTTACTCGTTATACGTAATATGTAATACGTTTTACGTTATAAGTTGTACGTTATACGATATACGTTATACGTTATACGTTATACGTTATACGTTATACGTTATACGTTATACGTTATACGTTATACGTTGTACGTTATACGTTATACGTTATACGTTATACGTTACTCGTTATACGTTATACGTTATACGTTATACGTTATACGTTATACGTTATACGTTTTACGTTTTACGTTATACGTTATACGTTATACGATATACGTTATACGTTATACGTTATGCGTTATAGGATATACGTTATACGTTATACGTTATGCGTTATACGTTATACGTTATACGGTATACGTTATGCGTTATACGTTATACGTTATACGCTATACGATATACGTTATACGTTTTACGTTATACGTTATACGTTATACGATATACGTTATACGTTATACGTTATGCGTTATAGGATATACGTTATACGTTATACGTTATACGTTATACGTTATACGTTATACGTTATACGTTATACGTTATACGTTATACGTTATACGTTGTACGTTATACGTTATACGTTATACGTTATACGTTACTCGTTATACGTTATACGTTATACGTTATACGTTATACGTTATACGTTATACGTTATACGTTATACGTTACTCGTTATACGTAATATGTAATACGTTTTACGTTATAAGTTATACGTTATACGTTATACGATATACGTTATACGTTATACGTTATGCGTTATAGGATATACGTTATACGTTATACGTTATACGTTATACGTTATACGTTATACGTTATACGTTATACGTTATACGTTATACGTTATACGTTGTACGTTATACGTTATACGTTATACGTTATACGTTATACGTTATACGCTATACGTTATACGTTATACGTTTTACGTTATACGTTATACGTTATACGATATACGTTATACGTTATACGTTATGCGTTATAGGATATACGTTATACGTTATACGTTATACGTTATACGTTATACGCTATACGTTATACGTTATACGTTATACGTTATACGTTATACGTTATACGTTATACGGTATACGTTATGCGTTATACGTTATACGTTATACGTTATACGTTATACGTTATACGTTTTACGTTTTACGTTATACGTTATACGTTATACGTTATACGATATACGTTATACGTTATACGGTATACGTTATGCGTTATACGTTATACGTTATACGTTATACGCTATACGTTATACGTTATACGTTTTACGTTATACGTTATACGTTATACGATATACGTTATACGTTATACGTTATGCGTTATAGGATATACGTTATACGTTATACGTTATACGTTATACGTTATACGTTATACGTTATACGTTATACGTTATACGTTATACGTTATACGTTGTACGTTATACGTTATACGTTATACGTTATACGTTACTCGTTATACGTTATACGTTATACGTTATACGTTATACGTTATACGTTATACGTTATACGTTATACGTTATACGTTATACGTTACTCGTTATACGTAATATGTAATACGTTATACGTTATACGTTATACGTTTTACGTTTTACGTTATACGTTATATGTTATACGATATACGTTATACGTTATACGTTATGCGTTATAGGATATACGTTATACGTCATACGTTATACGTTATACGTTATACGTTATACGTTATACGTTATACGTTATACGTTATACGTTATACGTTATACGGTATGCGTTATACGTTATACGTTATACGTTATACGTTATACGTTATACGTTATACGTTATACGTTATACGTTATACGTTATACGTTATACGGTATACGTTATGCGTTATACGTTATACGTTATACGTTATACGTTATACGTTATACGTTTTACGTTTTACGTTATACGTTATACGTTATACGATATACGTTATACGTTATACGTTATGCGTTATAGGATATACGTTATACGTCATACGTTATACGTTATACGTTATACGTTATACGTTATACGTTATACGTTATACGTTATACGTTATACGGTATACGTTATACGTTATACGTTACTCGTTATACGTAATATGTAATACGTTTTACGTTATAAGTTGTACGTTATACGTTATACGTTATACGTTATACGTTATACGTTATACGTTATGCGTTATACGTTATACGTTATACGTTATACGTTACTCGTTATACGTAATATGTAATACGTTTTACGTTATAAGTTGTACGTTATACGTTATACGTTATACGTTATACGTTATACGTTATACGTTATGCGTTATACGTTATACGTTATACGGTATACATTATGCGTTATACGTTATACGTTATACGCTATACGTTATACGTTATACGTTTTACGTTATACGTTATACGTTATACGATATACGTTATACGTTATACGTTATGCGTTATAGGATATACGTTATACGTTATACGTTATACGTTATACGTTATACGTTATACGTTATACGTTATACGTTATACGTTATACGTTATACGTTGTACGTTATACGTTATACGTTATACGTTATACGTTACTCGTTATACGTTATACGTTATACGTTATACGTTATACGTTATACGTTATACGTTATACGTTATACGTTATACGTTACTCGTTATACGTAATATGTAATACGTTTTACGTTATAAGTTATACGTTATACGTTATACGTTATACGTTATACGTTATACGTTATACGTTATACGTTATACGTTATACGTTATACGTTATACGTTATACGGTATACGTTATGCGTTATACGTTATACGTTATACGTTATACGTTATACGTTATACGTTTTACGTTTTACGTTATACGTTATACGTTATACGATATACGTTATACGTTATACGTTATACGTTATACGTTATACGTTATACGTTATACGTTATACGTTATACGTTATACGTTATACGTTATACGTTATACGTTATACGGTATACGTTATACGTTATACGTTACTCGTTATACGTAATATGTAATACGTTTTACGTTATAAGTTGTACGTTATACGTTATACGTTATACGTTATACGTTATACGTTATACGTTATGCGTTATACGTTATACGTTATACGTTATACGTTACTCGTTATACGTAATATGTAATACGTTTTACGTTATAAGTTGTACGTTATACGTTATACGTTATACGTTATACGTTATACGTTATACGTTATACGTTATGCGTTATACGTTATACGTTATACGGTATACGTTATGCGTTATACGTTATACGTTATACGCTATACGTTATACGTTATACGTTTTACGTTATACGTTATACGTTATACGATATACGTTATACGTTATACGTTATGCGTTATAGGATATACGTTATACGTTATACGTTATACGTTATACGTTATACGTTATACGTTATACGTTATACGTTATACGTTATACGTTATACGTTATACGTTGTACGTTATACGTTATACGTTATACGTTATACGTTACTCGTTATACGTTATACGTTATACGTTATACGTTATACGTTATACGTTATACGTTATACGTTATACGTTACTCGTTATACGTAATATGTAATACGTTTTACGTTATAAGTTATACGTTATACGTTATACGTTATACGTTATACGTTATACGTTATACGTTATACGTTATACGTTATACGTTATACGTTATACGTTATACGTTATACGTTATACGCTATACGTTATACGTTATACGTTTTACGTTATACGTTATACGTTATACGATATATGTTATACGTTATACGTTATACGTTATACGTTATACGTTATACGTTATACGTTATACGTTATACGTTATACGTTATACGTTATACGTTATACGTTATACGTTATACGTTATACGTTATACGTTATACGTTATACGTTATACGTTATACGGTATACGTTATACGTTATACGTTACTCGTTATACGTAATATGTAATACGTTTTACGTTATAAGTTGTACGTTATACGTTATACGTTATACGTTATACGTTATACGTTATACGTTATACGTTATACGTTATACGTTATACGTTATACGTTATACGTTATACGTTATACGTTATACGTTATACGTTATACGTTATACGTTATACGTTATACGTTATACGTTATACGTTATACGTTATACGTTATACGTTATACGTTATACGTTATACGTTATACGGTATACGTTATACGTTATACGTTATACGTTACTCGTTATACGTAATATGTAATACGTTTTACGTTATAAGTTGTACGTTATACGTTATACGTTATACGTTATACGTTATACGTTATACGTTATGCGTTATACGTTATACGTTATACGGTATACGTTATGCGTTATACGTTATACGTTATACGCTATACGTTATACGTTATACGTTTTACGTTATACGTTATACGTTATACGATATACGTTATACGTTATACGTTATGCGTTATAGGATATACGTTATACGTTATACGTTTTACGTTATACGTTATACGTTATACGTTATACGTTATACGTTATACGTTATACGTTATACGTTGTACGTTATACGTTATACGTTATACGTTATACGTTACTCGTTATACGTTATACGTTATACGTTATACGTTATACGTTATACGTTATACGTTATACGTTATACGTTACTCGTTATACGTAATATGTAATACGTTTTACGTTATAAGTAATACGTTATACGTTATACGTTATACGTTATACGTTATACGTTATACGTTATACGTTATACGTTATACGTTATACGTTATACGTTATACGTTATACGTTATGCGTTATACGTTATACGTTATACGGTATACGTTATGCGTTATACGTTATACGTTATACGCTATACGTTATACGTTATACGTTTTACGTTATACGTTATACGTTATACGATATACGTTATACGTTATACGTTATGCGTTATAGGATATACGTTATACGTTATACGTTATACGTTATACGTTATACGTTATACGTTATACGTTATACGTTATACGTTGTACGTTATACGTTATACGTTATACGTTATACGTTACTCGTTATACGTAATATGTAATACGTTTTACGTTATAAGTTATACGTTATACGTTATACGTTATACGTTATACGTTATACGTTATACGTTATACGTTATACGTTATACGTTATACGTTATACGTTATACGGTATACGTTATGCGTTATACGTTATACGTTATACGTTATACGTTATACGTTATACGTTTTACGTTTTACGTTATACGTTATACGTTATACGATATACGTTATACGTTATACGTTATACGTTATACGTTATACGTTATACGTTATACGTTATACGTTATACGTTATACGTTATACGTTATACGTTATACGTTATACGTTATACGGTATACGTTATACGTTATACGTTACTCGTTATACGTAATATGTAATACGTTTTACGTTATAAGTTGTACGTTATACGTTATACGTTATACGTTATACGTTATACGTTATACGTTATGCGTTATACGTTATACGTTATACGTTATACGTTACTCGTTATACGTAATATGTAATACGTTTTACGTTATAAGTTGTACGTTATACGTTATACGTTATACGTTATACGTTATACGTTATACGTTATACGTTATGCGTTATACGTTATACGTTATACGGTATACGTTATGCGTTATACGTTATACGTTATACGCTATACGTTATACGTTATACGTTTTACGTTATACGTTATACGTTATACGATATACGTTATACGTTATACGTTATGCGTTATAGGATATACGTTATACGTTATACGTTATACGTTATACGTTATACGTTATACGTTATACGTTATACGTTATACGTTATACGTTATACGTTATACGTTGTACGTTATACGTTATACGTTATACGTTATACGTTACTCGTTATACGTTATACGTTATACGTTATACGTTATACGTTATACGTTATACGTTATACGTTATACGTTACTCGTTATACGTAATATGTAATACGTTTTACGTTATAAGTTATACGTTATACGTTATACGTTATACGTTATACGTTATACGTTATACGTTATACGTTATACGTTATACGTTATACGTTATACGTTATACGTTATACGTTATACGTTATACGCTATACGTTATACGTTATACGTTTTACGTTATACGTTATACGTTATACGATATATGTTATACGTTATACGTTATACGTTATACGTTATACGTTATACGTTATACGTTATACGTTATACGTTATACGTTATACGTTATACGTTATACGTTATACGTTATACGTTATACGTTATACGTTATACGTTATACGGTATACGTTATACGTTATACGTTACTCGTTATACGTAATATGTAATACGTTTTACGTTATAAGTTGTACATTATACGTTATACGTTATACGTTATACGTTATACGTTATACGTTATACGTTATACGTTATACGTTATACGTTATACGTTATACGTTATACGTTATACGTTATACGTTATACGTTATACGTTATACGTTATACGTTATACGTTATACGTTATACGTTATACGTTATACGTTATACGTTATACGTTATACGTTATACGTTATACGTTATACGGTATACGTTATACGTTATACGTTACTCGTTATACGTAATATGTAATACGTTTTACGTTATAAGTTGTACGTTATACGTTATACGTTATACGTTATACGTTATACGTTATACGTTATGCGTTATACGTTATACGTTATACGGTATACGTTATGCGTTATACGTTATACGTTATACGCTATACGTTATACGTTATACGTTTTACGTTATACGTTATACGTTATACGATATACGTTATACGTTATACGTTATGCGTTATAGGATATACGTTATACGTTATACGTTTTACGTTATACGTTATACGTTATACGTTATACGTTATACGTTATACGTTATACGTTATACGTTGTACGTTATACGTTATACGTTATACGTTATACGTTACTCGTTATACGTTATACGTTATACGTTATACGTTATACGTTATACGTTATACGTTATACGTTATACGTTACTCGTTATACGTAATATGTAATACGTTTTACGTTATAAGTAATACGTTATACGTTATACGTTATACGTTATACGTTATACGTTATACGTTATACGTTATACGTTATACGTTATACGTTATACGTTATACGTTATACGTTATGCGTTATACGTTATACGTTATACGGTATACGTTATGCGTTATACGTTATACGTTATACGCTATACGTTATACGTTATACGTTTTACGTTATACGTTATACGTTATACGATATACGTTATACGTTATACGTTATGCGTTATAGGATATACGTTATACGTTATACGTTATACGTTATACGTTATACGTTATACGTTATACGTTATACGTTATACGTTGTACGTTATACGTTATACGTTATACGTTATACGTTACTCGTTATACGTTATACGTTATACGTTATACGTTATACGTTATACGTTATACGTTATACGTTATACGTTACTCGTTATACGTAATATGTAATACGTTTTACGTTATAAGTTATACGTTATACGTTATACGTTATACGTTATACGTTATACGTTATACGTTATACGTTATACGTTATACGTTATACGTTATACGTTATACGTTATACGTTATACGGTATACGTTATGCGTTATACGTTTTACGTTATACGTTATACGTTATACGTTATACGTTTTACGTTTTACGTTATACGTTATACGTTATACGATATACGTTATACGTTATACGTTATGCGTTATAGGATATACGTTATACGTTATACGTTATACGTTATACGTTATACGTTACTCGTTATACGTAATATGTAATACGTTTTACGTTATAAGTTATACGTTATACGTTATACGTTATACGTTATACGTTATACGTTATACGTTATATGTTATACGTTATACGTTATACGTTATACGTTATACGTTATACGTTATACGTTATACGTTGTACGTTATACGTTATACGTTATACGTTATACGTTACTCGTTATACGTTATACGTTATACGTTATACGTTATACGTTATACGTTATACGTTATACGTTATACGTTACTCGTTATACGTAATATGTAATACGTTTTACGTTATAAGTTATACGTTATACGTTATACGTTATACGTTATACGTTATACGTTATACGTTATACGTTATACGTTATACGTTATACGTTATACGTTATACGTTATACGTTATACGTTATACGTTATACGGTATACGTTATGCGTTATACGTTATACGTTATACGTTATACGTTATACGTTATACGTTTTACGTTTTACGTTATACGTTATACGTTGTACGTTATGCGTTAAACATTATACGTTATACGATATACGTTATACGTTATACGTTATGCGTTATAGCATATACCTTATTCGTTATACGTTATACGTTATACGTTATACGTTATACGTTATACGTTATACGTTATACGTTATACGTTATACGTTATACGTTATACGTTATACGTTATACGGTGTACGTTATACGTTATACGTTATACGTTATACGTTACTCGTTATACGTTATACGTTATACGTTATACGTTATACGTTATACGTTATACGTTATACGTTATACGTTATACGTTATACGTTATACGTTACTCGTTATACGTAATATGTAATACGTTTTACGTTATAAGTTATACGTTATACGCTATACGGTATACGTTATGCGTTATTCGCTATACGTTATGCGTTATAGGATATACGTTATGCATTATAGGATATACGTTATACGTGATACGTTGTACGTTATACGTTATACGTTATACGTTATACGTTATACGTTATACGTTATACGTTATACGTTATACGTTGTACGTTATGCGTTAAACATTATACGTTATACGATATACGTTATACGTTATACGTTATGCGTTATAGCATATACCTTATTCGTTATACGTTATACGTTATACGTTATACGTTATACGTTATACGTTATACGTTATACGTTATACGTTATACGTTATACGTTATACGTTATACGTTATACGTTATACGTTATACGTTATACGTTATACGTTATACGTTATACGTTATACGTTATACGTTATACGTTATACGTTATACGTTATACGTTATACGTTATACGTTATACGTTATACGTTATACGTTAAACGTTATACGTTATACGTTATACGTTATACGTTATACGTTATACGTTATACGTTATACGTTATACGTTATACGTTATACGTTATACGTTAAACGTTATACGTTATACGTTATACGTTATACGATATACGTTATACGTTAAACGTTGTACGTTATAGATTATACGTTATACGGTATACGTTATACGTTATACGTTACTCGTTATACGTAATATGTAATACGTTTTACGTTATAAGTTATACGTTATACGTTATACGTTATACGTTATACGTTATACGTTATACGTTATACGTTATACGTTATACGTTATACGTTATACGTTATACGGTATACGTTATGCGTTATACGTTATACGTTATACGTTATACGTTATACGTTATACGTTTTACGTTTTACGTTATACGTTATACGTTATACGTTATACGTTATACGTTATACGTTATACGTTATACGTTATACGTTATACGTTATACGTTATACGTTATACGTTATACGTTATACGTTATACGTTATACGTTATACGTTATACGTTATACGTTATACGTTATACGTTATACGTTATACGTTATACGTTATACGTTATACGTTATACGTTATACGTTATACGTTATACGTTATACGTTATACGTTATACGTTATACGTTTGACGTTATACGCTATACGGTATACGTTTTGCGTTATTCGCTATACGTTATGCGTTATAGGATATACGTTATGCATTATAGGATATACGTTATACGTGATACGTTGTACGTTATACGTTATACGTTATACGTTATACGTTATACGTTATACGTTATACGTTATACGTTATACGTTATACGTTATACGTTGTACGTTATGCGTTAAACATTATACGTTATACGATATACGTTATACGTTATACGTTATGCGTTATAGCATATACCTTATTCGTTATACGTTATACGTTATACGTTATACGTTATACGTTATACGTTATACGTTATACGTTATACGTTATACGTTATACGTTATACGTTATACGTTATACGTTATACGTTATACGTTATACGTTATACGTTATACGTTATACGTTATACGTTATACGTTATACGTTATACGTTATACGTTTGACGTTATACGCTATACGGTATACGTTATGCGTTATTCGCTATACGTTATGCGTTATAGGATATACGTTATACGTGATACGTTGTACGTTATACGTTATACGTTATACGTTATACGTTATACGTTATACGTTATACGTTATACGTTATACGTTGTACGTTATGCGTTAAACATTATACGTTATACGATATACGTTATACGTTATACGTTATGCGTTATAGCATATACCTTATTCGTTATACGTTATACGTTATACGTTATACGTTATACGTTATACGTTATACGTTTTACGTTATACGTTATACGTTATACGATATACGTTATACGTTATACGTTATGCGTTATAGGATATACGTTATACGTTATACGTTATACGTTATACGTTATACGTTATACGTTATACGTTATACGTTATACGTTATACGTTATACGTTGTACGTTATACGTTATACGTTATACGTTATACGTTACTCGTTATACGTTATACGTTATACGTTATACGTTATACGTTATACGATATACGTTATACGTTATACGTTACTCGTTATACGTAATATGTAATACGTTTTACGTTATAAGTTATACGTTATACGTTATACGTTATACGTTATACGTTATACGTTATACGTTATACGTTATACGTTATACGTTATACGTTATGCGTTATACGTTATACGTTATACGTTATACGTTATACGTTATACGTTATACGTTATACGTTATACGTTATACGTTATACGTTTGACGTTATACGCTATACGGTATACGTTTTGCGTTATTCGCTATACGTTATGCGTTATAGGATATACGTTATGCATTATAGGATATACGTTATACGTGATACGTTGTACGTTATACGTTATACGTTATACGTTATACGTTATACGTTATACGTTATACGTTATACGTTATACGTTATACGTTGTACGTTATGCGTTAAACATTATACGTTATACGATATACGTTATACGTTATACGTTATGCGTTATAGCATATACCTTATTCGTTATACGTTATACGTTATACGTTATACGTTATACGTTATACGTTATACGTTATACGTTATACGTTATACGTTATACGTTATACGTTATACGTTATACGTTATACGTTATACGTTATACGTTATACGTTATACGTTATACGTTATACGTTATACGTTATACGTTATACGTTATACGTTATACGTTATACGTTATACGTTATACGTTATACGTTATACGTTATACGTTGTACGTTGTACGTTATACGTTATACGTTATACGTTACTCGTTATACGTTATACGTTATACGTTATACGTTATACGTTATACGTTATACGTTATACGTTATACGTTACTCGTTATACGTAATATGTAATACGTTTTACGTTATAAGTTATACGTTATACGTTATACGTTATACGTTATACGTTATACGTTATACGTTATACGTTATACGTTATACGTTATACGTTATACGTTATACGTTATACGGTATACGTTATGCGTTATACGTTATACGTTATACGTTATACGTTTTACGTTTTACGTTATACGTTATACGTTATACGATATACGTTATACGTTATACGTTATGCGTTATAGGATATACGTTATACGTTATACGTTATACGTTATACGTTATACGTTATACGTTATACGTTATACGTTATACGTTATACGTTATACGTTGTACGTTATACGTTATACGTTATACGTTATACGTTATACGTTATACGTTATACGTTATACGTTATACGTTATACGTTATACGTTATACGTTATACGTTATACGTTATACGTTATACGTTATACGTTATACGTTATACGTTATACGTTATACGTTATACGTTATACGTTATACGTTATACGTTATACGTTATACGTTATACGTTATACGTTATACGTTATACGTTATACGTTATACGTTATACGTTATACGTTATACGTTATACGTTATACGTTATACGTTATACGTTATACGTTATACGTTATACGTTATACGTTTGACGTTATACGCTATACGGTATACGTTATGCGTTATTCGCTATACGTTATGCGTTATAGGATATACGTTATGCATTATAGGATATACGTTATGCATTATAGGATATACGTTATACGTGATACGTTGTACGTTATACGTTATACGTTATACGTTATACGTTATACGTTATACGTTGTACGTTATGCGTTAAACATTATACGTTATACGATATACGTTATACGTTATACGTTATGCGTTATAGCATATACCTTATTCGTTATACGTTATACGTTATACGTTATACGTTATACGTTATACGTTATACGTTATACGTTATACGTTATACGTTATACGTTATACGTTATACGTTATACGTTATACGTTATACGTTATACGTTATACGTTATACGTTATACGTTTGTCGTTATACGCTATACGGTATACGTTATGCGTTATTCGCTATACGTTATGCGTTATAGGATATACGTTATGCATTATAGGATATACGTTATACGTGATACGTTGTACGTTATACGTTATACGTTATACGTTATACGTTATACGTTATACGTTATACGTTATACGTTATACGTTGTACGTTATGCGTTAAACATTATACGTTATACGATATACGTTATACGTTATACGTTATGCGTTATAGCATATACCTTATTCGTTATACGTTATACGTTATACGTTATACGTTATACGTTATACGTTATACGTTTTACGTTATACGTTATACGTTATACGATATACGTTATACGTTATACGTTATGCGTTATAGGATATACGTTATACGTTATACGTTATACGTTATACGTTATACGTTATACGTTATACGTTATACGTTATACGTTATACGTTATACGTTGTACGTTATACGTTATACGTTATACGTTATACGTTACTCGTTATACGTTATACGTTATACGTTATACGTTATACGTTATACGATATACGTTATACGTTATACGTTACTCGTTATACGTAATATGTAATACGTTTTACGTTATAAGTTATACGTTATACGTTATACGTTATACGTTATACGTTATACGTTATACGTTATACGTTATACGTTATACGTTATACGTTATACGTTATACGTTATACGTTATACGTTATACGTTATACGTTATACGTTATACGTTATACGTTATACGTTATACGTTATATGTTATACGGTATACGTTATACGTTATACGTTATACGTTATACGTTATACGTTATACGTTATACGTTATACGTTATACGTTAAACGTTATACGTTATACGTTATACGTTATACGTTATACGTTATACGTTATACGTTATACGTTATACGTTATACGTTATACGTTATACGTTATACGTTATACGTTATACGTTATACGTTATGCGTTATACGTTATACGTTATACGTTATACGTTATACGTTATACGTTATGCGTTATACGTTATACGTTATACGGTATACGTTATGCGTTATACGTTATACGTTATACGCTATACGTTATACGTTATACGTTTTACGTTATACGTTATACGTTATACGATATACGTTATACGTTATACGTTATGCGTTATAGGATATACGTTATACGTTATACGTTATACGTTATACGTTATACGTTATACGTTATACGTTATACGTTATACGTTATACGTTATACGTTATACGTTGTACGTTATACGTTATACGTTATACGTTATACGTTACTCGTTATACGTTATACGTTATACGTTATACGTTATACGTTATACGTTATACGTTATACGTTATACGTTACTCGTTATACGTAATATGTAATACGTTTTACGTTATAAGTTATACGTTATACGTTATACGTTATACGTTATACGTTATACGTTATACGTTATACGTTATACGTTATACGTTATACGTTATACGTTATACGGTATACGTTATGCGTTATACGTTATACGTTATACGTTATACGTTTTACGTTTTACGTTATACGTTATACGTTATACGATATACGTTATACGTTATACGTTATGCGTTATAGGATATACGTTATACGTTATACGTTATACGTTATACGTTATACGTTATACGTTATACGTTATACGTTATACGTTATACGTTATACGTTGTACGTTATACGTTATACGTTATACGTTATACGTTATACGTTATACGTTATACGTTATACGTTATACGTTATACGTTATACGTTATACGTTATACGTTATACGTTATACGTTATACGTTATACGTTATACGTTATACGTTATACGTTATACGTTATACGTTATACGTTATACGTTATACGTCATACGTTATACGTTATACGTTATACGTTATACGTTATACGTTATACGTTATACGTTATACGTTATACGTTATACGTTATACGTTATACGTTATACGTTATACGTTATACGTTATACGTTATACGTTATACGTTATACGTTATACGTTATACGTTATACGTTATACGTTATACGTTATACGTTATACGTTTGACGTTATACGCTATACGGTATACGTTATGCGTTATTCGCTATACGTTATGCGTTATAGGATATACGTTATGCATTATAGGATATACGTTATGCATTATAGGATATACGTTATACGTGATACGTTGTACGTTATACGTTATACGTTATACGTTATACGTTATACGTTATACGTTGTACGTTATGCGTTAAACATTATACGTTATACGATATACGTTATACGTTATACGTTATGCGTTATAGCATATACCTTATTCGTTATACGTTATACGTTATACGTTATACGTTATACGTTATACGTTATACGTTATACGTTATACGTTATACGTTATACGTTATACGTTATACGTTATACGTTATACGTTATACGTTATACGTTATACGTTATACGTTATACGTTATACGTTTGACGTTATACGCTATACGGTATACGTTATGCGTTATTCGCTATACGTTATGCGTTATAGGATATACGTTATGCATTATAGGATATACGTTATACGTGATACGTTGTACGTTATACGTTATACGTTATACGTTATACGTTATACGTTATACGTTATACGTTATACGTTATACGTTGTACGTTATGCGTTAAACATTATACGTTATACGATATACGTTATACGTTATACGTTATGCGTTATAGCATATACCTTATTCGTTATACGTTATACGTTATACGTTATACGTTATACGTTATACGTTATACGTTTTACGTTATACGTTATACGTTATACGATATACGTTATACGTTATACGTTATGCGTTATAGGATATACGTTATACGTTATACGTTATACGTTATACGTTATACGTTATACGTTATACGTTATACGTTATACGTTATACGTCATACGTTGTACGTTATACGTTATACGTTATACGTTATACGTTACTCGTTATACGTTATACGTTATACGTTATACGTTATACGTTATACGATATACGTTATACGTTATACGTTACTCGTTATACGTAATATGTAATACGTTTTACGTTATAAGTTATACGTTATACGTTATACGTTATACGTTATACGTTATACGTTATACGTTATACGTTATACGTTATACGTTATACGTTATACGTTATACGTTATACGTTATACGTTATACGTTATACGTTATACGTTATACGTTATACGTTATACGTTATACGTTATACGTTATACGTTATACGTTATACGTTATACGTTATACGTTATACGGTATACGTTATACGTTATACGTTATACGTTATACGTTATACGTTATACGTTATACGTTATACGTTATACGTTAAACGTTATACGTTATACGTTATACGTTATACGTTATACGTTATACGTTATACGTTATACGTTATACGTTATACGTTATACGTTATACGTTATACGTTATACGTTATACGTTATACGTTATGCGTTATACGTTATACGTTATACGTTATACGTTATACGTTATACGTTATGCGTTATACGTTATACGTTATACGGTATACGTTATGCGTTATACGTTATACGTTATACGCTATACGTTATACGTTATACGTTTTACGTTATACGTTATACGTTATACGATATACGTTATACGTTATACGTTATGCGTTATAGGATATACGTTATACGTTATACGTTATACGTTATACGTTATACGTTATACGTTATACGTTATACGTTATACGTTATACGTTATACGTTGTACGTTATACGTTATACGTTATACGTTATACGTTACTCGTTATACGTTATACGTTATACGTTATACGTTATACGTTATACGTTATACGTTATACGTTATACGTTATACGTTACTCGTTATACGTAATATGTAATACGTTTTACGTTATAAGTTATACGTTATACGTTATACGTTATACGTTATACGTTATACGTTATACGTTATACGTTATACGTTATACGTTATACGTTGTACGTTATACGTTAAACGTTAGACGTTATATGTTATACGTTATACGTTGTACGTTATACGTTATATGTAATATGTAATACGTTATACGTTTTACGCTATACGTTATACGTTATACGTTATACGTTAAACGTTATACGTTATACGTTATACGTTATACGATATACGTTATACGTTAAACGTTGTACGTTATAGGTTATACGTTATACGTTATACGTTATACGTTATACGTTATACGTTAAACGTTATACGTTATACGTTATACGTTATACGTTATACGTTATACGTTATACGTTGTACGTTATACGTTGTACGTTATACGTTGTATGTAATACGTTATACGTTATACGTTATACGTTATACGTTATACGTTATACGTTATACGTTACACGTCATACGTTATACGTTATACGTTATACGTTATACGTTATACGTTATACGTTATATGTTATTCGTTATACGTTATACGTTATACGTTATACGTTATACGTTATACGTTATACGTTATACGTTATACGTTATACGTTATACGTTATACGTTATACGCTATACGTAATGCGTTATAGGTCACACCTTATACGTGATACGTCATACGCTATACGTTATACGTGATACGTTATACGTTATACGTTATACGTTATACGTTATACGTTGTACGTTATACGTTAAACGTTAGACGTTATATGTTATACGTTATACGTTGTACGTTATACGTTATATGTAATATGTAATACGTTATACGTTATACGCTATACGTTATACGTTATACGTTATACGTTATACGTTATGCGTTATACGTTATGCGTTATACGTTATACGTTATACGTTATACGTTATACGTTATAAGTTATACGTTATACGTTATACGTTATACGTTATACGTTATACGTTGTACGTTATACGTTATACGTTATACGTTATACGTTATACGTTATACGTTATTCGTTATACGTTATACGTTATACGTTATACGTTGTACGTTATACGTTGTACGTTATACGTTGTACGTTATACGTTATACGTTATACGTTATACGTTATACGTTATACGTTATACGTTATACGTTATACGTTATACGTTGTACGTTATACGTTGTACGTTATACGTTGTACGTTATACGTTATACGTTATACGTTATACGTTATACGTTATACGTTATACGTTATACGTTATACGTTGTACGTTATACGTTGTACGTTATACGTTGTACGTTATACGTTATACGTTATACGTTATACGTTATACGTTATACGTTATACGTTATACGTTATACGTTATACGTTATACGTTATACGTTATACGTTATACGTTATACGTTATACGTTACTCGTTATACGTAATATGTAATACGTTTTACGTTATAAGTTATACGTTATACGTTATACGTTATACGTTATACGTTATACGTTATACGTTATACGTTATACGTTATACGTTATACGTTACGCGTTATACGCTATACGTTATGCGTTATAGGTCATACCTTATACTTGATACGTCATACGTTATACGTTATACGTTATACGTTATTCGTTATACGTTATACGTTATACGTTATACGTTATACGTTATACGATATACGTTATACGTTATACGTTATACGTTATACGTTATACGTTAAACGTTATACGTTATACGTTATACGTTATACGTTATACGTTATACGTTATACGTTATACGTTATACGTTATACGTTATACGTTATACGTTATACGTTATACGTTATTCGTTATACGTTAAACGTTATACGTTATACGTTATACGTTATACGTTATACGCTATACGTTATATGTTGTACGTTATGCGTTATACGTTATGCGTTATACGTTACACGTTATACGTTACACGTTGTACGTTATACGTTATACGTTATACGTTATACGTTATTCGTTATACGTTATACGTTATACGTTATACGTTATACGTTATACGTTATACGTTATACGTTATACGTTATACGTTGTACGTTATACGTTGTACGTTATACGTTGTACGTTATACGTTATACGTTATACGTTATACGTTATACGTTATACGTTATACGTTATACGTTATACGTTGTACGTTATACGTTGTACGTTATACGTTGTACGTTATACGTTATACGTTATACGTTATACGTTATACGTTATACGTTATACGTTATACGTTATACGTTATACGTTATACGTTATACGTTATACGTTATACGTTACTCGTTATACGTAATATGTAATACGTTTTACGTTATAAGTTATACGTTATACGTTATACGTTATACGTTATACGTTATACGTTATACGTTATACGTTATACGTTATACGTTATACGTTATACGTTATACGTTACGCGTTATACGCTATACGTTATGCGTTATAGGTCATACCTTATACCTGATACGTCATACGTTATACGTTATACGTTATACGTTATTCGTTATACGTTATACGTTATACGTTATACGTTATACGTTATACGATATACGTTATACGTTATACGTTATACGTTATACGTTATACGTTAAACGTTATACGTTATACGTTATACGTTATACGTTATACAATATACGTTATACGTTGTACGTTATGCGTTATACGTTATGCGTTATACGTTATACGTTATACGTTATACGTTGTACGTTATACGTTATACGTTATACGTTATACGTTATACGTTATTCGTTATACGTTATACGTTATACGTTATACGTTATACGTTATACGTTATACGTTATACGTTATACGTTATACGTTATACGTCATACGTTATACGTTATACGTTATACGTTATACATTATACGTTATACGTTATACGTTATACGTTATTAGTTATACGTCATACGTTATACGTTATACGTTATACGTCATACGTTATACGTTATACGTTATACGTTATACGTTATACGTTATACGTTATACGTTATACGTTATACGTTTTACGTTGTACGTTATACGTTGTACGTTATACGTTGTACGTTATACGTTGTACGTTATACGTTGTACGTTATACGTTGTACGTTATACGTTGTACGTTATACGTTGTACGTTATACGTTATACGTTACACGTTATACGTTATACGTTATACGTTACACGTTATACGTTATACGTTATACGTTATACGTTATACGTTATACGTTATACGTTATACGTTATACGTTATACGTTATACGTTATACGTTATACGTTATACGTTATACGTTATACGTTATACGTTATACGTTATACGTTATACGTTATACGTTGTACGTTATGCGTTAAACATTATACGTTATACGATATACGTTATACATTATACGTTATGCGTTATAGCATATACCTTATTCGTTATACGTTATACGTTATACGTTATACGTTATACGTTATACGTTATACGTTATACGTTATACGTTATACGTTATACGTTATACGTTATACGGTATACGTTATGCGTTATACGTTATACGTTATACGTTATACGTTATACGTTATACGTTTTACGTTTTACGTTATACGTTATACGTTAAACGATATACGTTATACGTTATACGTTATGCGTTATAGGATATACGTTATACGTCATACGTTATACGTTATACGTTATACGTTATACGTTATACGTTATACGTTATACGTTATACGTTATAAGTTATACGTTATACGTTATACGTTATACGTTTTACGTTTTACGTTATACGTTATACGTTATACGATATACGTTATACGTTATACGTTATGCGTTATAGGATATACGTTATACGTCATACGTTATACGTTATACGTTATACGTTATACGTTATACGTTATACGTTATACGTTATACGTTATACGTTATACGTTATACGTTATACGTTTTACGTTTTACGTTATACGTTATACGTTATACGATATACGTTATACGTTATACGTTATGCGTTATAGGATATACGTTATACGTTATACGTTATACGTTATACGTTATACGTTATACGTTACGCGTTATACGCTATACGTTATGCGTTATACGTTATACGTTATACGTTACGCGTTATACGCTATACGTTATGCGTTATAGGTCATACCTTATACCTGATACGTCATACGTTATACGTTATACGTTATACGTTATTCGTTATACGTTATACGTTATACGTTATACGTTATACGTTATACGATATACGTTATACGTTATACGTTATACGTTATACGTTATACGTTAAACGTTATACGTTATACGTTATACGTTATACGTTATACAATATACGTTATACGTTGTACGTTATGCGTTATACGTTATGCGTTATACGTTATACGTTATACGTTATACGTTGTACGTTATACGTTATACGTTATACGTTATACGTTATACGTTATTCGTTATACGTTATACGTTATACGTTATACGTTATACGTTATACGTTATACGTTATACGTTATACGTTATACGTTATACGTCATACGTTATACGTTATACGTTATACGTTATACATTATACGTTATACGTTATACGTTATACGTTATTAGTTATACGTCATACGTTATACGTTATACGTTATACGTCATACGTTATACGTTATACGTTATACGTTATACGTTATACGTTATACGTTATACGTTATACGTTATACGTTTTACGTTGTACGTTATACGTTGTACGTTATACGTTGTACGTTATACGTTGTACGTTATACGTTGTACGTTATACGTTGTACGTTATACGTTATACGTTATACGTTATACGTTATACGTTATTCGTTATACGTTATACGTTATACGTTATACGTTATACGTTATACGTTATACGTTATACGTTATACGTTATACGTTATACGTCATACGTTATACGTTATACGTTATACGTTATACATTATACGTTATACGTTATACGTTATACGTTATTAGTTATACGTCATACGTTATACGTTATACGTTATACGTCATACGTTATACGTTATACGTTATACGTTATACGTTATACGTTATACGTTATACGTTATACGTTATACGTTATACGTTGTACGTTATACGTTGTACGTTATACGTTGTACGTTATACGTTATACGTTATACGTTATACGTTATACGTTATACGTTATACGTTATACGTTATACGTTATACGTTATACGTTATACGTTATACGTTATACGTTACTCGTTATACGTAATATGTAATACGTTTTACGTTATAAGTTATACGTTATACGTTATACGTTATACGTTATACGTTATACGTTATACGTTATACGTTATACGTTATACGTTATACGTTATACGTTATACGTTACGCGTTATACGCTATACGTTATGCGTTATAGGTCATACCTTATACCTGATACGTCATACGTTATACGTTATACGTTATACGTTATTCGTTATACGTTATACGTTATACGTTATACGTTATACGTTATACGATATACGTTATACGTTATACGTTATACGTTATACGTTATACGTTAAACGTTATACGTTATACGTTATACGTTATACGTTATACAATATACGTTATACGTTGTACGTTATGCGTTATACGTTATGCGTTATACGTTATACGTTATACGTTATACGTTGTACGTTATACGTTATACGTTATACGTTATACGTTATACGTTATTCGTTATACGTTATACGTTATACGTTATACGTTATACGTTATACGTTATACGTTATACGTTATACGTTATACGTTATACGTCATACGTTATACGTTATACGTTATACGTTATACATTATACGTTATACGTTATACGTTATACGTTATTAGTTATACGTCATACGTTATACGTTATACGTTATACGTCATACGTTATACGTTATACGTTATACGTTATACGTTATACGTTATACGTTATACGTTATACGTTATACGTTTTACGTTGTACGTTATACGTTGTACGTTATACGTTGTACGTTATACGTTGTACGTTATACGTTGTACGTTATACGTTGTACGTTATACGTTGTACGTTATACGTTGTACGTTATACGTTATACGTTACACGTTATACGTTATACGTTATACGTTACACGTTATACGTTATACGTTATACGTTATACGTTATACGTTATACGTTATACGTTATACGTTATACGTTATACGTTATACGTTATACGTTATACGTTATACGTTATACGTTATACGTTATACGTTATACGTTATACGTTATACGTTATACGTTGTACGTTATGCGTTAAACATTATACGTTATACGATATACGTTATACATTATACGTTATGCGTTATAGCATATACCTTATTCGTTATACGTTATACGTTATACGTTATACGTTATACGTTATACGTTATACGTTATACGTTATACGTTATACGTTATACGTTATACGTTATACGGTATACGTTATGCGTTATACGTTATACGTTATACGTTATACGTTATACGTTATACGTTTTACGTTTTACGTTATACGTTATACGTTAAACGATATACGTTATACGTTATACGTTATGCGTTATAGGATATACGTTATACGTCATACGTTATACGTTATACGTTATACGTTATACGTTATACGTTATACGTTATACGTTATACGTTATAAGTTATACGTTATACGTTATACGTTATACGTTTTACGTTTTACGTTATACGTTATACGTTATACGATATACGTTATACGTTATACGTTATGCGTTATAGGATATACGTTATACGTCATACGTTATACGTTATACGTTATACGTTATACGTTATACGTTATACGTTATACGTTATACGTTATACGTTATACGTTATACGTTATACGTTTTACGTTTTACGTTATACGTTATACGTTATACGATATACGTTATACGTTATACGTTATGCGTTATAGGATATACGTTATACGTTATACGTTATACGTTATACGTTATACGTTATACGTTACGCGTTATACGCTATACGTTATGCGTTATAGGTCATACCTTATACTTGATACGTCATACGTTATACGTTATACGTTATACGTTATTCGTTATACGTTATACGTTATACGTTATACGTTATACGTTATACGATATACGTTATACGTTATACGTTATACGTTATACGTTATACGTTAAACGTTATACGTTATACGTTATACGTTATACGTTATACGTTATACGTTATACGTTATACGTTATACGTTATACGTTATACGTTATACGTTATACGTTATACGTTATTCGTTATACGTTAAACGTTATACGTTATACGTTATACGTTATACGTTATACGCTATACGTTATATGTTGTACGTTATGCGTTATACGTTATGCGTTATACGTTACACGTTATACGTTACACGTTGTACGTTATACGTTATACGTTATACGTTATACGTTATTCGTTATACGTTATACGTTATACGTTATACGTTATACGTTATACGTTATACGTTATACGTTATACGTTATACGTTGTACGTTATACGTTGTACGTTATACGTTGTACGTTATACGTTATACGTTATACGTTATACGTTATACGTTATACGTTATACGTTATACGTTATACGTTGTACGTTATACGTTGTACGTTATACGTTGTACGTTATACGTTATACGTTATACGTTATACGTTATACGTTATACGTTATACGTTATACGTTATACGTTATACGTTATACGTTATACGTTATACGTTATACGTTACTCGTTATACGTAATATGTAATACGTTTTACGTTATAAGTTATACGTTATACGTTATACGTTATACGTTATACGTTATACGTTATACGTTATACGTTATACGTTATACGTTATACGTTATACGTTATACGTTACGCGTTATACGCTATACGTTATGCGTTATAGGTCATACCTTATACCTGATACGTCATACGTTATACGTTATACGTTATACGTTATTCGTTATACGTTATACGTTATACGTTATACGTTATACGTTATACGATATACGTTATACGTTATACGTTATACGTTATACGTTATACGTTAAACGTTATACGTTATACGTTATACGTTATACGTTATACAATATACGTTATACGTTGTACGTTATGCGTTATACGTTATGCGTTATACGTTATACGTTATACGTTATACGTTGTACGTTATACGTTATACGTTATACGTTATACGTTATACGTTATTCGTTATACGTTATACGTTATACGTTATACGTTATACGTTATACGTTATACGTTATACGTTATACGTTATACGTTATACGTCATACGTTATACGTTATACGTTATACGTTATACATTATACGTTATACGTTATACGTTATACGTTATTAGTTATACGTCATACGTTATACGTTATACGTTATACGTCATACGTTATACGTTATACGTTATACGTTATACGTTATACGTTATACGTTATACGTTATACGTTATACGTTTTACGTTGTACGTTATACGTTGTACGTTATACGTTGTACGTTATACGTTGTACGTTATACGTTGTACGTTATACGTTGTACGTTATACGTTGTACGTTATACGTTATACGTTATACGTTATACGTTACACGTTATACGTTATACGTTATACGTTACACGTTATACGTTATACGTTATACGTTACACGTTATACGTTATACGTTATACGTTATACGTTATACGTTATACGTTATACGTTATACGTTATACGTTATACGTTATACGTTATACGTTATACGTTATACGTTATACGTTATACGTTATACGTTGTACGTTATGCGTTAAACATTATACGTTATACGATATACGTTATACATTATACGTTATGCGTTATAGCATATACCTTATTCGTTATACGTTATACGTTATACGTTATACGTTATACGTTATACGTTATACGTTATACGTTATACGTTATACGTTATACGTTATACGGTATACGTTATGCGTTATACGTTATACGTTATACGTTATACGTTATACGTTATACGTTTTACGTTTTACGTTATACGTTATACGTTATACGATATACGTTATACGTTATACGTTATGCGTTATAGGATATACGTTATACGTCATACGTTATACGTTATACGTTATACGTTATACGTTATACGTTATACGTTATACGTTATACGTTATAAGTTATACGTTATACGTTATACGTTATACGTTTTACGTTTTACGTTATACGTTATACGTTATACGATATACGTTATACGTTATACGTTATGCGTTATAGGATATACGTTATACGTCATACGTTATACGTTATACGTTATACGTTATACGTTATACGTTATACGTTATACGTTATACGTTATACGTTATACGTTATACGTTATACGTTTTACGTTTTACGTTATACGTTATACGTTATACGATATACGTTATACGTTATACGTTATGCGTTATAGGATATACGTTATACGTCATACGTTATACGTTATACGTTATACGTTATACGTTATACGTTATACGTTATACGTTATACGTTATACGTTATACGTTATACGTTATACGTTATACGTTATACGTTATACGTTATACGTTATACGTTGTACGTTATACGTTATACGTTATACGTTATACGTTATACGTTATACGTTATACGTTATACGTTATACGTTATACGTTATACGTTATACGTTATACGTTATACGTTATACGTTATACGTTATACGTTATACGTTATACGTTATACCTTATACCTTATACGTTATACGTAATACGTTATACGTTATACGTTATACGTTATACGTTATACGTTATACGTTTGACGTTATACGCTATACGGTATACGTTATGCGTTATTCGCTATACGTTATGCGTTATAGGATATACGTTATGCATTATAGGATATACGTTATACGTGATACGTTGTACGTTATACGTTATACGTTATACGTTATACGTTATACGTTATACGTTATACGTTATACGTTATACGTTATACGTTGTACGTTATGCGTTAAACATTATACGTTATACGATATACGTTATACGTTATACGTTATGCGTTATAGCATATACCTTATTCGTTATACGTTATACGTTATACGTTATACGTTATACGTTATACGTTATACGTTATACGTTATACGTTATACGTTATACGTTATACGTTATACGTTATACGTTATACGTTATACGGTATACGTTATACGTTATACGTTACTCGTTATACGTAATATGTAATACGTTTTACGTTATAAGTTGTACGTTATACGTTATACGTTATACGTTATACGTTATACGTTATACGTTATGCGTTATACGTTATACGTTATACGTTATACGTTACTCGTTATACGTAATATGTAATACGTTTTACGTTATAAGTTGTACGTTATACGTTATACGTTATCCGTTATACGTTATACGTTATACGTTATGCGTTATACGTTATACGTTATACGGTATACGTTATGCGTTATACGTTATACGTTATACGCTATACGTTTTACGTTATACGTTTTACGTTATACGTTATACGTTATACGATATACGTTATACGTTATACGTTATGCGTTATAGGATATACGTTATACGTTATACGTTATACGTTATACGTTATACGTTATACGTTATACGTTATACGTTATACGTTATACGTTATACGTTATACGTTGTACGTTATACGTTATACGTTATACGTTATTCGTTACTCGTTATACGTTATACGTTATACGTTATACGTTATACGTTATACGTTATACGTTATACGTTATACGTTATACGTTACTCGCTATACGTAATATGTAATACGTTTTACGTTATAAGTTATACGTTATACGTTATACGTTATACGTTATACGTTATACGTTATACGTTATACGTTATACGTTATACGTTATACGTTATACGTTATACGTAATACGTTATACGTTATACGTTATACGTTATACGTTATACGTTATACGTTATACGTTATACGTTATACGTTATACGTTATACGTTATACGGTATACGTTATACGTTATACGTTACTCGTTATACGTAATATGTAATACGTTTTACGTTATAAGTTGTACGTTATACGTTATACGTTATACGTTATACGTTATACGTTATACGTTATGCGTTATACGTTATACGTTATACGTTATACGTTACTCGTTATACGTAATATGTAATACGTTTTACGTTATAAGTTGTACGTTATACGATATACGTTATACGTTATACGTTATACGTTATACGTTATGCGTTATACGTTATACGTTATACGGTATACGTTATGCGTTATACGTTATACGTTATACGCTATACGTTATACGTTATACGTTTTACGTTATACGTTATACGTTATACGATATACGTTATACGTTATACGTTATGCGTTATAGGATATACGTTATACGTTATACGTTATACGTTATACGTTATACGTTATACGTTATACGTTATACGTTATACGTTATACGTTATACGTTATACGTTGTACGTTATACGTTATACGTTATACGTTATACGTTACTCGTTATACGTTATACGTTATACGTTATACGTTATACGTTATACGTTATACGTTATACGTTATACGTTACTCGTTATACGTAATATGTAATACGTTTTACGTTATAAGTTATACGTTATACGTTATACGATATACGTTATACGTTATACGTTATGCGTTATAGGATATACGTTATACGTTATACGTTATACGTTATACGTTATACGTTATACGTTATACGTTATACGTTATACGTTATACGTTATACGTTATACGTTGTACGTTATACGTTATACGTTATACGTTATACGTTATACGTTATACGCTATACGTTATACGTTATACGTTTTACGTTATACGTTATACGTTATACGATATACGTTATACGTTATACGTTATGCGTTATAGGATATACGTTATACGTTATACGTTATACGTTATACGTTATACGCTATACGTTATACGTTATACGTTATACGTTATACGTTATACGTTATACGTTATACGGTATACGTTATGCGTTATACGTTATACGTTATACGTTATACGTATTACGTTATACGTTTTACGTTTTACGTTATACGTTATACGTTATACGTTATACGTTATACGTTATACGTTATACGGTATACGTTATGCGTTATACGTTATACGTTATACGTTATACGCTATACGTTATACGTTATACGTTTTACGTTATACGTTATACGTTATACGATATACGTTATACGTTATGCGTTATAGGATATACGTTATACGTTATACGTTATACGTTATACGTTATACGTTATACGTTATACGTTATACGTTATACGTTATACGTTATACGTTATACGTTGTACGTTATACGTTATACGTTATACGGTATACGTTATGCGTTATACGTTATACGTTATACGTTATACGTTATACGTTATACGTTTTACGTTATACGTTATACGTTATACGTTATACGTTATACGTTATACGTTATACGTTATACGTTATACGTTATACGTTATACGTTATACGTTATACGTTATACGTTATACGGTATACGTTATACGTTATACGTTACTCGTTATACGTAATATGTAATACGTTTTACGTTATAAGTTGTACGTTATACGTTATACGTTATACGTTATACGTTATACGTTATACGTTATGCGTTATACGTTATACGTTATACGTTATACGTTACTCGTTATACGTAATATGTAATACGTTTTACGTTATAAGTTGTACGTTATACGTTATACGTTATACGTTATACGTTATACGTTATACGTTATACGTTATGCGTTATACGTTATACGTTATACGGTATACGTTATGCGTTATACGTTATACGTTATACGTTATACGTTATACGTTATACGTTATACGTTATACGTTATACGTTACTCGTTATACGTAATATGTAATACGTTATACGTTATACGTTATACGTTTTACGTTTTACGTTATACGTTATACGTTATACGTTATACGTTATACGTTATACGTTATACGTTGTACGTTATACGTTATACGTTATACGGTATACGTTATGCGTTATACGTTATACGTTATACGTTATACGTTATACGGTATACGTTATGCGTTATACGTTATACGTTATACGTTATACGTTATACGTTATACGTTTTACGTTTTACGTTATACGTTATACGTTATACGTTATACGTTATACGTTATACGTTATACGGTATACGTTATGCGTTATACGTTATACGTTATACGTTATACGCTATACGTTATACGTTATACGTTTTACGTTATACGTTATACGTTATACGATATACGTTATACGTTATACTTTATGCGTTATAGGATATACGTTATACGTTATACGTTATACGTTATACGTTATACGTTATACGTTATACGTTATACGTTATACGTTATACGTTATACGTTGTACGTTATACGTTATACGTTATACGTTATACGTTACTCGTTATACGTTATACGTTATACGTTATACGTTATACGTTATACGTTATACGTTATACGTTATACGTTATACGTTATACGTTACTCGTTATACGTAATATGTAATACGTTATACGTTATACGTTATACGTTTTACGTTTTACGTTATACGTTATACGTTATACGATATACGTTATACGTTATACGTTATGCGTTATAGGATATACGTTATACGTCATACGTTATACGTTATACGTTATACGTTATACGTTATACGTTATACGTTATACGTTATACGTTATACGGTATGCGTTATACGTTATACGTTATACGTTATACGTTATACGTTATACGTTATACGTTATACGTTATACGTTATACGTTATACGTTATACGGTATACGTTATGCGTTATACGTTATACGTTATACGTTATACGTTATACGTTATACGTTTTACGTTTTACGTTATACGTTATACGTTATACGATATACGTTATACGTTATACGTTATGCGTTATAGGATATACGTTATACGTCATACGTTATACGTTATACGTTATACGTTATACGTTATACGTTATACGTTATACGTTATACGTTATACGTTATACGGTATACGTTATACGTTATACGTTACTCGTTATACGTAATATGTAATACGTTTTACGTTATAAGTTGTACGTTATACGTTATACGTTATACGTTATACGTTATACGTTATACGTTATGCGTTATACGTTATACGTTATACGTTATACGTTACTCGTTATACGTAATATGTAATACGTTTTACGTTATAAGTTGTACGTTATACGTTATACGTTATACGTTATACGTTATACGTTATACGTTATGCGTTATACGTTATACGTTATACGGTATACATTATGCGTTATACGTTATACGTTATACGCTATACGTTATACGTTATACGTTTTACGTTATACGTTATACGTTATACGATATACGTTATACGTTATACGTTATGCGTTATAGGATATACGTTATACGTTATACGTTATACGTTATACGTTATACGTTATACGTTATACGTTATACGTTATACGTTATACGTTATACGTTGTACGTTATACGTTATACGTTATACGTTATACGTTACTCGTTATACGTTATACGTTATACGTTATACGTTATACGTTATACGTTATACGTTATACGTTATACGTTATACGTTATACGTTACTCGTTATACGTAATATGTAATACGTTTTACGTTATAAGTTATACGTTATACGTTATACGTTATACGTTATACGTTATACGTTATACGTTATACGTTATACGTTATACGTTATACGTTATACGTTATACGGTATACGTTATGCGTTATACGTTATACGTTATACGTTATACGTTATACGTTATACGTTTTACGTTTTACGTTATACGTTATACGTTATACGATATACGTTATACGTTATACGTTATACGTTATACGTTATACGTTATACGTTATACGTTATACGTTATACGTTATACGTTATACGTTATACGTTATACGTTATACGTTATACGTTATACGGTATACGTTATACGTTATACGTTACTCGTTATACGTAATATGTAATACGTTTTACGTTATAAGTTGTACGTTATACGTTATACGTTATACGTTATACGTTATACGTTATACGTTATGCGTTATACGTTATACGTTATACGTTATACGTTACTCGTTATACGTAATATGTAATACGTTTTACGTTATAAGTTGTACGTTATACGTTATACGTTATACGTTATACGTTATACGTTATACGTTATACGTTATGCGTTATACGTTATACGTTATACGGTATACGTTATGCGTTATACGTTATACGTTATACGCTATACGTTATACGTTATACGTTTTACGTTATACGTTATACGTTATACGATATACGTTATACGTTATACGTTATGCGTTATAGGATATACGTTATACGTTATACGTTATACGTTATACGTTATACGTTATACGTTATACGTTATACGTTATACGTTATACGTTATACGTTATACGTTGTACGTTATACGTTATACGTTATACGTTATACGTTACTCGTTATACGTTATACGTTATACGTTATACGTTATACGTTATACGTTATACGTTATACGTTATACGTTACTCGTTATACGTAATATGTAATACGTTTTACGTTATAAGTTATACGTTATACGTTATACGTTATACGTTATACGTTATACGTTATACGTTATACGTTATACGTTATACGTTATACGTTATACGTTATACGTTATACGTTATACGCTATACGTTATACGTTATACGTTTTACGTTATACGTTATACGTTATACGATATATGTTATACGTTATACGTCATACGTTATACGTTATACGTTATACGTTATACGTTATACGTTATACGTTATACGTTATACGTTATACGTTATACGTTATACGTTATACGTTATACGTTATACGTTATACGGTATACGTTATACGTTATACGTTACTCGTTATACGTAATATGTAATACGTTTTACGTTATAAGTTATACGTTATACGTTATACGTTATACGTTATACGTTATACGTTATACGTTATACGTTATACGCTATACGTTATACGTTATACGTTTTACGTTATACGTTATACGTTATACGATATATGTTATACGTTATACGTCATACGTTATACGTTATACGTTATACGTTATACGTTATACGTTATACGTTATACGTTATACGTTATACGTTATACGTTATACGTTATACGTTATACGTTATACGTTATACGTTATACGGTATACGTTATACGTTATACGTTACTCGTTATACGTAATATGTAATACGTTTTACGTTATAAGTTGTACGTTATACGTTATACGTTATACGTTATACGTTATACGTTATACGTTATACGTTATACGTTATACGTTATACGTTATACGTTATACGTTATACGTTATACGTTATACGTTATACGTTATACGTTATACGTTATACGTTATACGTTATACGTTATACGTTATACGTTATACGTTATACGTTATACGTTATACGTTATACGTTATACGTTATACGTTATACGGTATACGTTATACGTTATACGTTACTCGTTATACGTAATATGTAATACGTTTTACGTTATAAGTTGTACGTTATACGTTATACGTTATACGTTATACGTTATACGTTATACGTTATGCGTTATACGTTATACGTTATACGGTATACGTTATGCGTTATACGTTATACGTTATACGCTATACGTTATACGTTATACGTTTTACGTTATACGTTATACGTTATACGATATACGTTATACGTTATACGTTATGCGTTATAGGATATACGTTATACGTTATACGTTTTACGTTATACGTTATACGTTATACGTTATACGTTATACGTTATACGTTATACGTTATACGTTGTACGTTATACGTTATACGTTATACGTTATACGTTACTCGTTATACGTTATACGTTATACGTTATACGTTATACGTTATACGTTATACGTTATACGTTATACGTTATACGTTACTCGTTATACGTAATATGTAATACGTTTTACGTTATAAGTAATACGTTATACGTTATACGTTATACGTTATACGTTATACGTTATACGTTATACGTTATACGTTATACGTTATACGTTATACGTTATACGTTATACGTTATGCGTTATACGTTATACGTTATACGGTATACGTTATGCGTTATACGTTATACGTTATACGCTATACGTTATACGTTATACGTTTTACGTTATACGTTATACGTTATACGATATACGTTATACGTTATACGTTATGCGTTATAGGATATACGTTATACGTTATACGTTATACGTTATACGTTATACGTTATACGTTATACGTTATACGTTATACGTTGTACGTTATACGTTATACGTTATACGTTATACGTTACTCGTTATACGTTATACGTTATACGTTATACGTTATACGTTATACGTTATACGTTATACGTTATACGTTACTCGTTATACGTAATATGTAATACGTTTTACGTTATAAGTTATACGTTATACGTTATACGTTATACGTTATACGTTATACGTTATACGTTATACGTTATACGTTATACGTTATACGTTATACGTTATACGTTATACGGTATACGTTATGCGTTATACGTTTTACGTTATACGTTATACGTTATACGTTATACGTTTTACGTTTTACGTTATACGTTATACGTTATACGATATACGTTATACGTTATACGTTATGCGTTATAGGATATACGTTATACGTTATACGTTATACGTTATACGTTATACGTTACTCGTTATACGTAATATGTAATACGTTTTACGTTATAAGTTATACGTTATACGTTATACGTTGTACGTTATACGTTATACGTTATACGTTATACGTTACTCGTTATACGTTATACGTTATACGTTATACGTTATACGTTATACGTTATACGTTATACGTTATACGTTACTCGTTATACGTAATATGTAATACGTTTTACGTTATAAGTTATACGTTATACGTTATACGTTATACGTTATACGTTATACGTTATACGTTATACGTTATACGTTATACGTTATACGTTATACGTTATACGTTATACGGTATACGTTATGCGTTATACGTTATACGTTATACGTTATACGTTATACGTTATACGTTTTACGTTTTACGTTATACGTTATACGTTGTACGTTATGCGTTAAACATTATACGTTATACGATATACGTTATACGTTATACGTTATGCGTTATAGCATATACCTTATTCGTTATACGTTATACGTTATACGTTATACGTTATACGTTATACGTTATACGTTATACGTTATACGTTATACGTTATACGTTATACGTTATACGTTATACGTTGTACGTTATACGTTATACGTTATACGTTATACGTTACTCGTTATACGTTATACGTTATACGTTATACGTTATACGTTATACGTTATACGTTATACGTTATACGTTATACGTTATACGTTATACGTTACTCGTTATACGTAATATGTAATACGTTTTACGTTATAAATTATACGTTATACGCTATACGGTATACGTTATGCGTTATTCGCTATACGTTATGCGTTATAGGATATACGTTATGCATTATAGGATATACGTTATACGTGATACGTTGTACGTTATACGTTATACGTTATACGTTATACGTTATACGTTATACGTTATACGTTATACGTTATACGTTGTACGTTATGCGTTAAACATTATACGTTATACGATATACGTTATACGTTATACGTTATGCGTTATAGCATATACCTTATTCGTTATACGTTATACGTTATACGTTATACGTTATACGTTATACGTTATACGTTATACGTTATACGTTATACGTTATACGTTATACGTTATACGTTATACGTTATACGTTATACGTTATACGTTATACGTTATACGTTATACGTTATACGTTATACGTTATACGTTATACGTTATACGTTATACGTTATACGTTATACGTTATACGTTATACGTTAAACGTTATACGTTATACGTTATACGTTATACGTTATACGTTATACGTTATACGTTATACGTTATACGTTATACGTTATACGTTATACGTTAAACGTTATACGTTATACGTTATACGTTATACGATATACGTTATACGTTAAACGTTGTACGTTATAGGTTATACGTTATACGGTATACGTTATACGTTATACGTTACTCGTTATACGTAATATGTAATACGTTTTACGTTATAAGTTATACGTTATACGTTATACGTTATACGTTATACGTTATACGTTATACGTTATACGTTATACGTTATACGTTATACGTTATACGTTATACGGTATACGTTATGCGTTATACGTTATACGTTATACGTTATACGTTATACGTTATACGTTTTACGTTTTACGTTATACGTTATACGTTATACGTTATACGTTATACGTTATACGTTATACGTTATACGTTATACGTTATACGTTATACGTTATACGTTATACGTTATACGTTATACGTTATACGTTATACGTTATACGTTATACGTTATACGTTATACGTTATACGTTATACGTTATACGTTATACGTTATACGTTATACGTTATACGTTATACGTTATACGTTTGACGTTATACGCTATACGGTATACGTTTTGCGTTATTCGCTATACGTTATGCGTTATAGGATATACGTTATGCATTATAGGATATACGTTATACGTGATACGTTGTACGTTATACGTTATACGTTATACGTTATACGTTATACGTTATACGTTATACGTTATACGTTATACGTTATACGTTGTACGTTATGCGTTAAACATTATACGTTATACGATATACGTTATACGTTATACGTTATGCGTTATAGCATATACCTTATTCGTTATACGTTATACGTTATACGTTATACGTTATACGTTATACGTTATACGTTATACGTTATACGTTATACGTTATACGTTATACGTTATACGTTATACGTTATACGTTATACGTTATACGTTATACGTTATACGTTATACGTTATACGTTATACGTTATACGTTATACGTTATACGTTATACGTTTGACGTTATACGCTATACGGTATACGTTATGCGTTATTCGCTATACGTTATGCGTTATAGGATATACGTTATACGTGATACGTTGTACGTTATACGTTATACGTTATACGTTATACGTTATACGTTATACGTTATACGTTATACGTTATACGTTGTACGTTATGCGTTAAACATTATACGTTATACGATATACGTTATACGTTATACGTTATGCGTTATAGCATATACCTTATTCGTTATACGTTATACGTTATACGTTATACGTTATACGTTATACGTTATACGTTTTACGTTATACGTTATACGTTATACGATATACGTTATACGTTATACGTTATGCGTTATAGGATATACGTTATACGTTATACGTTATACGTTATACGTTATACGTTATACGTTATACGTTATACGTTATACGTTATACGTTATACGTTGTACGTTATACGTTATACGTTATACGTTATACGTTACTCGTTATACGTTATACGTTATACGTTATACGTTATACGTTATACGATATACGTTATACGTTATACGTTACTCGTTATACGTAATATGTAATACGTTTTACGTTATAAGTTATACGTTATACGTTATACGTTATACGTTATACGTTATACGTTATACGTTATACGTTATACGTTATACGTTATACGTTATACGTTATACGTTATACGTTATACGTTATACGTTATACGTTATACGTTATACGTTATACGTTATACGTTATACGTTATACGTTATACGTTTGACGTTATACGCTATACGGTATACGTTTTGCGTTATTCGCTATACGTTATGCGTTATAGGATATACGTTATGCATTATAGGATATACGTTATACGTGATACGTTGTACGTTATACGTTATACGTTATACGTTATACGTTATACGTTATACGTTATACGTTATACGTTATACGTTATACGTTGTACGTTATGCGTTAAACATTATACGTTATACGATATACGTTATACGTTATACGTTATGCGTTATAGCATATACCTTATTCGTTATACGTTATACGTTATACGTTATACGTTATACGTTATACGTTATACGTTATACGTTATACGTTATACGTTATACGTTATACGTTATACGTTATACGTTATACGTTATACGTTATACGTTATACGTTATACGTTATACGTTATACGTTATACGTTATACGTTATACGTTATACGTTATACGTTATACGTTATACGTTATACGTTATACGTTATACGTTATACGTTATACGTTGTACGTTATACGTTGTACGTTATACGTTATACGTTATACGTTATACGTTACTCGTTATACGTTATACGTTATACGTTATACGTTATACGTGATACGTTGTACGTTATACGTTATACGTTATACGTTATACGTTATACGTTATACGTTATACGTTATACGTTATACGCTGTACGTTATGCGTTAAACATTATACGTTATACGATATACGTTATACGTTATACGTTATGCGTTATAGCATATACCTTATTCGTTATACGTTATACGTTATACGTTATACGTTATACGTTATACGTTATACGTTTTACGTTATACGTTATACGTTATACGATATACGTTATACGTTATACGTTATGCGTTATAGGATATACGTTATACGTTATACGTTATACGTTATACGTTATACGTTATACGTTATACGTTATACGTTATACGTTATACGTTATACGTTGTACGTTATACGTTATACGTTATACGTTATACGTTACTCGTTATACGTTATACGTTATACGTTATACGTTATACGTTATACGATATACGTTATACGTTATACGTTACTCATTATACGTAATATGTAATACGTTTTACGTTATAAGTTATACGTTATACGTTATACGTTATACGTTATACGTTATACGTTATACGTTATACGTTATACGTTATACGTTATACGTTATACGTTATACGTTATACGTTATACGTTATACGTTATACGTTATACGTTATACGTTATACGTTATACGTTATACGTTATACGTTATACGTTATACGTTATACGTTATACGTTATACGTTATACGTTATACGGTATACGTTATACGTTATACGTTATACGTTATACGGTATACGTTATACGTTATACGTTATACGTTATACGTTAAACGTTATACGTTATACGTTATACGTTATACGTTATACGTTATACGTTATACGTTATACGTTATACGTTATACGTTATACGTTATACGTTATACGTTATGCGTTATACGTTATACGTTATACGTTATACGTTATACGTTATACGTTATGCGTTATACGTTATACGTTATACGGTATACGTTATGCGTTATACGTTATACGTTATACGCTATACGTTATACGTTATACGTTTTACGTTATACGTTATACGTTATACGATATACGTTATACGTTATACGTTATGCGTTATAGGATATACGTTATACGTTATACGTTATACGTTATACGTTATACGTTATACGTTATACGTTATACGTTATACGTTATACGTTATACGTTGTACGTTATACGTTATACGTTATACGTTATACGTTACTCGTTATACGTTATACGTTATACGTTATACGTTATACGTTATACGTTATACGTTATACGTTATACGTTACTCGTTATACGTAATATGTAATACGTTTTACGTTATAAGTTATACGTTATACGTTATACGTTATACGTTATACGTTATACGTTATACGTTATACGTTATACGTTATACGTTATACGTTATACGTTATACGGTATACGTTATGCGTTATACGTTATACGTTATACGTTATACGTTTTACGTTTTACGTTATACGTTATACGTTATACGATATACGTTATACGTTATACGTTATGCGTTATAGGATATACGTTATACGTTATACGTTATACGTTATACGTTATACGTTATACGTTATACGTTATACGTTATACGTTATACGTTATACGTTGTACGTTATACGTTATACGTTATACGTTATACGTTATACGTTATACGTTATACGTTATACGTTATACGTTATACGTTATACGTTATACGTTATACGTTATACGTTATACGTTATACGTTATACGTTATACGTTATACGTTATACGTTATACGTTATACGTTATACGTTATACGTTATACGTTATACGTTATACGTTATACGTTATACGTTATACGTTATACGTTATACGTTATACGTTATACGTTATACGTTATACGTTATACGTTATACGTTATACGTTATACGTTATACGTTATACGTTATACGTTATACGTTATACGTTATACGTTATACGTTATACGTTATACGTTATACGTTATACGTTATACGTTATACGTTATACGTTTGACGTTATACGCTATACGGTATACGTTATGCGTTATTCGCTATACGTTATGCGTTATAGGATATACGTTATGCATTATAGGATATACGTTATGCATTATAGGATATACGTTATACGTGATACGTTGTACGTTATACGTTATACGTTATACGTTATACGTTATACGTTATACGTTGTACGTTATGCGTTAAACATTATACGTTATACGATATACGTTATACGTTATACGTTATGCGTTATAGCATATACCTTATTCGTTATACGTTATACGTTATACGTTATACGTTATACGTTATACGTTATACGTTATACGTTATACGTTATACGTTATACGTTATACGTTATACGTTATACGTTATACGTTATACGTTATACGTTATACGTTATACGTTATACGTTATACGTTATACGTTATACGTTTGACGTTATACGCTATACGGTATACGTTATGCGTTATTCGCTATACGTTATGCGTTATAGGATATACGTTATGCATTATAGGATATACGTTATACGTGATACGTTGTACGTTATACGTTATATGTTATACGTTATACGTTATACGTTATACGTTATACGTTATACGTTATACGTTGTACGTTATGCGTTAAACATTATACGTTATACGATATACGTTATACGTTATACGTTATGCGTTATAGCATATACCTTATTCGTTATACGTTATACGTTATACGTTATACGTTATACGTTATACGTTATACGTTTTACGTTATACGTTATACGTTATACGATATACGTTATACGTTATACGTTATGCGTTATAGGATATACGTTATACGTTATACGTTATACGTTATACGTTATACGTTATACGTTATACGTTATACGTTATACGTTATACGTTATACGTTGTACGTTATACGTTATACGTTATACGTTATACGTTACTCGTTATACGTTATACGTTATACGTTATACGTTATACGTTATACGATATACGTTATACGTTATACGTTACTCGTTATACGTAATATGTAATACGTTTTACGTTATAAGTTATACGTTATACGTTATACGTTATACGTTATACGTTATACGTTATACGTTATACGTTATACGTTATACGTTATACGTTATACGTTATACGTTATACGTTATACGTTAAACGTTATACGTTATACGTTATACGTTATACGTTATACGTTATACGTTATACGTTATACGTTATACGTTATACGTTATACATTATACGGTATACGTTATACGTTATACGTTATACGTTATACGTTATACGTTATACGTTATACGTTATACGTTATACGTTAAACGTTATACGTTATACGTTATACGTTATACGTTATACGTTATGCGTTATACGTTATACGTTATACGTTATACGTTATACGTTATACGTTATACGTTATACGTTATACGTTATACGTTATGCGTTATACGTTATACGTTATACGTTATACGTTATACGTTATACGTTATGCGTTATACGTTATACGTTATACGGTATACGTTATGCGTTATACGTTATACGTTATACGCTATACGTTATACGTTATACGTTTTACGTTATACGTTATACGTTATACGATATACGTTATACGTTATACGTTATGCGTTATAGGATATACGTTATACGTTATACGTTATACGTTATACGTTATACGTTATACGTTATACGTTATACGTTATACGTTATACGTTATACGTTGTACGTTATACGTTATACGTTATACGTTATACGTTACTCGTTATACGTAATACGTTATACGTTATACGTTATACGTTATACGTTATACGTTATACGTTATACGTTACTCGTTATACGTAATATGTAATACGTTTTACGTTATAAGTTATACGTTATACGTTATACGTTATACGTTATACGTTATACGTTATACGTTATACGTTATACGTTATACGTTATACGTTATACGTTATACGGTATACGTTATGCGTTATACGTTATACGTTATACGTTATACGTTTTACGTTTTACGTTATACGTTATACGTTATACGATATACGTTATACGTTATACGTTATGCGTTATAGGATATACGTTATACGTTATACGTTATACGTTATACGTTGTACGTTATGCGTTAAACATTATACGTTATACGATATACGTTATACGTTATACGTTATGCGTTATAGCATATACCTTATTCGTTATACGTTATACGTTATACGTTATACGTTATACGTTATACGTTATACGTTATACGTTATACGTTATACGTTATACGTTATACGTTATACGTTATACGTTATACGTTATACGTTATACGTTATACGTTATACGTTATACGTTATACGTTATACGATATACGTTATACGTTATACGTTATACGTTGTACGTTATACGTTATACGTTATACGTTATACGTTACTCGTTATACGTTATACGTTATACGTTATACGTTATACGTTATACGTTATACGTTATACGTTATACGTTATACGTTATACGTTACTCGTTATACGTAATATGTAATACGTTTTACGTTATAAGTTATACGTTATACGTTATACGTTATACGTTATACGTTATACGTTATACGTTATACGTTATACGTTATACGTTATACGTTATACGTTATACGTTATACGGTATACGTTATGCGTTATACGTTATACGTTATACGTTATACGTTTTACGTTTTACGTTATACGTTATACGTTATACGATATACGTTATACGTTATACGTTATGCGTTATAGGATATACGTTATACGTTATACGTTATACGTTATACGTTATACGTTATACGTTATACGTTATACGTTATACGTTATACGTTATACGTTGTACGTTATACGTTATACGTTATACGTTATACGTTATACGTTATACGTTATACGTTATACGTTATACGTTATACGTTATACGTTATACGTTATACGTTATACGTTATACGTTATACGTTATACGTTATACGTTATACGTTATACGTTTGACGTTATACGCTATACGGTATACGTTATGCGTTATTCGCTATACGTTATGCGTTATAGGATATACGTTATGCATTATAGGATATACGTTATGCATTATAGGATATACGTTATACGTGATACGTTGTACGTTATACGTTATACGTTATACGTTATACGTTATACGTTATACGTTGTACGTTATGCGTTAAACATTATACGTTATACGATATACGTTATACGTTATACGTTATGCGTTATAGCATATACCTTATTCGTTATACGTTATACGTTATACGTTATACGTTATACGTTATACGTTATACGTTATACGTTATACGTTATACGTTATACGTTATACGTTATACGTTATACGTTATACGTTATACGTTATACGTTATACGTTATACGTTATACGTTATACGTTATACGTTTGACGTTATACGCTATACGGTATACGTTATGCGTTATTCGCTATACGTTATGCGTTATAGGATATACGTTATGCATTATAGGATATACGTTATACGTGATACGTTGTACGTTATACGTTATACGTTATACGTTATACGTTATACGTTATACGTTATACGTTATACGTTATACGTTGTACGTTATGCGTTAAACATTATACGTTATACGATATACGTTATACGTTATACGTTATGCGTTATAGCATATACCTTATTCGTTATACGTTATACGTTATACGTTATACGTTATACGTTATACGTTATACGTTTTACGTTATACGTTATACGTTATACGATATACGTTATACGTTATACGTTATGCGTTATAGGATATACGTTATACGTTATACGTTATACGTTATACGTTATACGTTATACGTTATACGTTATACGTTATACGTTATACGTTATACGTTGTACGTTATACGTTATACGTTATACGTTATACGTTACTCGTTATACGTTATACGTTATACGTTATACGTTATACGTTATACGATATACGTTATACGTTATACGTTACTCGTTATACGTAATATGTAATACGTTTTACGTTATAAGTTATACGTTATACGTTATACGTTATACGTTATACGTTATACGTTATACGTTATACGTTATACGTTATACGTTATACGTTATACGTTATACGTTATACGTTATACGTTATACGTTATACGTTATACGTTATACGTTATACGTTATACGTTATACGTTATACGTTATACGTTATACGTTATACGTTATACGGTATACGTTATACGTTATACGTTATACGTTATACGGTATACGTTATACGTTATACGTTATACGTTATACGTTAAACGTTATACGTTATACGTTATACGTTATACGTTATACGTTATACGTTATACGTTATACGTTATACGTTATACGTTATACGTTATACGTTATGCGTTATACGTTATACGTTATACGTTATACGTTATACGTTATACGTTATGCGTTATACGTTATACGTTATACGGTATACGTTATGCGTTATACGTTATACGTTATACGCTATACGTTATACGTTATACGTTTTACGTTATACGTTATACGTTATACGATATACGTTATACGTTATACGTTATGCGTTATAGGATATACGTTATACGTTATACGTTATACGTTATACGTTATACGTTATACGTTATACGTTATACGTTATACGTTATACGTTATACGTTGTACGTTATACGTTATACGTTATACGTTATACGTTACTCGTTATACGTTATACGTTATACGTTATACGTTATACGTTATACGTTATACGTTATACGTTATACGTTATACGTTACTCGTTATACGTAATATGTAATACGTTTTACGTTATAAGTTATACGTTATACGTTATACGTTATACGTTATACGTTATACGTTATACGTTATACGTTATACGTTATACGTTATACGTTATACGTTATACGGTATACGTTATGCGTTATACGTTATACGTTATACGTTATACGTTTTACGTTTTACGTTATACGTTATACGTTATACGATATACGTTATACGTTATACGTTATGCGTTATAGGATATACGTTATACGTTATACGTTATACGTTATACGTTATACGTTATACGTTATACGTTATACGTTATACGTTATACGTTATACGTTGTACGTTATACGTTATACGTTATACGTTATACGTTATACGTTATACGTTATACGTTATACGTTATACGTTATACGTTATACGTTATACGTTATACGTTATACGTTATACGTTATACGTTATACGTTATACGTTATACGTTATACGTTATACGTTATACGTTATACGTTATACGTTATACGTTATACGTTATACGTTATACGTTATACGTTATACGTTATACGTTATACGTTATACGTTATACGTTATACGTTATACGTTATACGTTATACGTTATACGTTATACGTTATACGTTATACGTTATACGTTATACGATATACGTTATACGTTATACGTTATGCGTTATAGGATATACGTTATACGTTATACGTTATACGTTATACGTTATACGTTATACGTTATACGTTATACGTTATACGTTATACGTTATACGTTATACGTTATACGTTATACGTTATACGTTATACGTTATACGTTTGACGTTATACGCTATACGGTATACGTTATGCGTTATTCGCTATACGTTATGCGTTATAGGATATACGTTATGCATTATAGGATATACGTTATACGTGATACGTTGTACGTTATACGTTATACGTTATACGTTATACGTTATACGTTATACGTTATACGTTATACGTTATACGTTGTACGTTATGCGTTAAACATTATACGTTATACGATATACGTTATACGTTATACGTTATGCGTTATAGCATATACCTTATTCGTTATACGTTATACGTTATACGTTATACGTTATACGTTATACGTTATACGTTTTACGTTATACGTTATACGTTATACGATATACGTTATACGTTATACGTTATGCGTTATAGGATATACGTTATACGTTATACGTTATACGTTATACGTTATACGTTATACGTTATACGTTATACGTTATACGTTATACGTTATACGTTGTACGTTATACGTTATACGTTATACGTTATACGTTACTCGTTATACGTTATACGTTATACGTTATACGTTATACGTTATACGATATACGTTATACGTTATACGTTACTCGTTATACGTAATATGTAATACGTTTTACGTTATAAGTTATACGTTATACGTTATACGTTATACGTTATACGTTATACGTTATACGTTATACGTTATACGTTATACGTTATACGTTATACGTTATACGTTATACGTTATACGTTATACGTTATACGTTATACGTTATACGTTATACGTTATACGTTATACGTTATACGTTATACGTTATACGGTATACGTTATACGTTATACGTTATACGTTATACGTTATACGTTATACGTTATACGTTATACGTTATACGTTATACGTTAAACGTTATACGTTATACGTTATACGTTATACGTTATACGTTATGCGTTATACGTTATACGTTATACGTTATACGTTATACGTTATACGTTATACGTTATACGTTATACGTTATACGTTATGCGTTATACGTTATACGTTATACGTTATACGTTATACGTTATACGTTATGCGTTATACGTTATACGTTATACGGTATACGTTATGCGTTATACGTTATACGTTATACGCTATACGTTATACGTTATACGTTTTACGTTATACGTTATACGTTATACGATATACGTTATACGTTATACGTTATGCGTTATAGGATATACGTTATACGTTATACGTTATACGTTATACGTTATACGTTATACGTTATACGTTATACGTTATACGTTATACGTTATACGTTGTACGTTATACGTTATACGTTATACGTTATACGTTACTCGTTATACGTAATACGTTATACGTTATACGTTATACGTTATACGTTATACGTTATACGTTATACGTTACTCGTTATACGTAATATGTAATACGTTTTACGTTATAAGTTATACGTTATACGTTATACGTTATACGTTATACGTTATACGTTATACGTTATACGTTATACGTTATACGTTATACGTTATACGTTATACGGTATACGTTATGCGTTATACGTTATACGTTATACGTTATACGTTTTACGTTTTACGTTATACGTTATACGTTATACGATATACGTTATACGTTATACGTTATGCGTTATAGGATATACGTTATACGTTATACGTTATACGTTATACGTTATACGTTATACGTTATACGTTATACGTTATACGTTATACGTTATACGTTATACGTTATACGTTATACGTTATACGTTATACGTTATACGTTATACGTTATACGTTATACGTTATACGTTATACGTTATACGTTATACGTTATACGTTATACGTTATACGTTATACGTTATACGTTATACGTTATACGTTATACGTTATACGTTATACGTTTGACGTTATACGCTATACGGTATACGTTATGCGTTATTCGCTATACGTTATGCGTTATAGGATATACGTTATAGGATATACGTTATGCATTATAGGATATACGTTATGCATTATAGGATATACGTTATACGTGATACGTTGTACGTTATACGTTATACGTTATACGTTATACGTTATACGTTATACGTTGTACGTTATGCGTTAAACATTATACGTTATACGATATACGTTATACGTTATACGTTATGCGTTATAGCATATACCTTATTCGTTATACGTTATACGTTATACGTTATACGTTATACGTTATACGTTATACGTTATACGTTATACGTTATACGTTATACGTTATACGTTATACGTTATACGTTATACGTTATACGTTATACGTTATACGTTATACGTTATACGTTATACGTTATACGTTATACGTTATACGTTATACGTTATACGTTATACGTTATACGTTATACGTTATACGTTATACGTTATACGTTATACGTTAAACGTTATACGTTATACGTTATACGTTATACGTTATCCGTTATACGTTATACGTTATACGTTATACGTTATACGTTATACGTTATACGTTATACGTTAAACGTTATACGTTATACGTTATACGTTATACGATATACGTTATACGTTAAACGTTGTACGTTATAGGTTATACGTTATACGTTATACGTTATACGTTATACGTTATACGTTAAACGTTATACGTTATACGTTATACGTTATACGTTATACGTTATACGTTATACGTTATACGTTGTACGTTATACGTTGTACGTTATACGTTGTATGTAATACGTTATACGTTATACGTTATACGTTATACGTTATACGTTAAACGTTATACGTTATACGTTATACGTTATACGTTATACGTTATACGTTATACGTTATACGTCATACGTTAGACGTTATAGGTTATACGTAATACGTAATACGTTATACGATATACGTTATAGGTTACACGTTATACGTTATACGTTATACGTTATAAGTTATACGTTATACGTTATACGTTATACGTTATACGTTATACGTTATACGTTATACGTTATACGTTATACGTTATACGTTATACGTTATACGTTATACGTTATACGTTATACGTTATACGTTATACGTTATACGTTGTACGTTATACGTTAAACGTTAGACGTTATATGTTATACGTTATACGTTGTACGTTATACGTTATATGTAATATGTAATACGTTATACGTTTTACGCTATACGTTATACGTTATACGTTATACGTTAAACGTTATACGTTACACGTTATACGTTATACGATATACGTTATACGTTAAACGTTGTACGTTATAGGTTATACGTTATACGTTATACGTTATACGTTATACGTTATACGTTAAACGTTATACGTTATACGTTATACGTTATACGTTATACGTTATACGTTATACGTTGTACGTTATACGTTGTACGTTATACGTTGTATGTAATACGTTATACGTTATACGTTATACGTTATACGTTATACGTTATACGTTATACGTTACACGTCATACGTTATACGTTATACGTTATACGTTATACGTTATACGTTATACGTTATATGTTATTCGTTATACGTTATACGTTATACGTTATACGTTATACGTTATACGTTATACGTTATACGTTATACGTTATACGTTATACGTTATACGTTATACGTTATACGCTATACGTAATGCGTTATAGGTCACACCTTATACGTGATACGTCATACGCTATACGTTATACGTGATACGTTATACGTTATACGTTATACGTTATACGTTATACGTTGTACGTTATACGTTAAACGTTAGACGTTATATGTTATACGTTATACGTTGTACGTTATACGTTATATGTAATATGTAATACGTTATACGTTATACGCTATACGTTATACGTTATACGTTATACGTTATACGTTATGCGTTATACGTTATGCGTTATACGTTATACGTTATACGTTATACGTTATACGTTATAAGTTATACGTTATACGTTATACGTTATACGTTATACGTTATACGTTGTACGTTATACGTTATACGTTATACGTTATACGTTATACGTTATACGTTATACGTTATTCGTTATACGTTATACGTTATACGTTATACGTTGTACGTTATACGTTGTACGTTATACGTTGTACGTTATACGTTATACGTTATACGTTATACGTTATACGTTATACGTTATACGTTATACGTTATACGTTATACGTTGTACGTTATACGTTGTACGTTATACGTTGTACGTTATACGTTATACGTTATACGTTATACGTTATACGTTATACGTTATACGTTATACGTTATACGTTGTACGTTATACGTTGTACGTTATACGTTGTACGTTATACGTTATACGTTATACGTTATACGTTATACGTTATACGTTATACGTTATACGTTATACGTTATACGTTATACGTTATACGTTATACGTTATACGTTATACGTTATACGTTATACGTTACTCGTTATACGTAATATGTAATACGTTTTACGTTATAAGTTATACCTTATACGTTATACGTTATACGTTATACGTTATACGTTATACGTTATACGTTATACGTTATACGTTATACGTTACGCGTTATACGCTATACGTTATGCGTTATAGGTCATACCTTATACTTGATACGTCATACGTTATACGTTATACGTTATACGTTATTCGTTATACGTTATACGTTATACGTTATACGTTATACGTTATACGTTATACGTTATACGTTATACGTTATACGTTATACGTTATACGTTATACGTTAAACGTTATACGTTATACGTTATACGTTATACGTTATCCGTTATACGTTATACGTTATACGTTATACGTTATACGTTATACGTTATACGTTATACGTTAAACGTTATACGTTATACGTTATACGTTATACGATATACGTTATACGTTAAACGTTGTACGTTATAGGTTATACGTTATACGTTATACGTTATACGTTATACGTTATACGTTAAACGTTATACGTTATACGTTATACGTTATACGTTATACGTTATACGTTATACGTTGTACGTTATACGTTGTACGTTATACGTTGTATGTAATACGTTATACGTTATACGTTATACGTTATACGTTATACGTTAAACGTTATACGTTATACGTTATACGTTATACGTTATACGTTATACGTTATACGTTATACGTCATACGTTAGACGTTATAGGTTATACGTAATACGTAATACGTTATACGATATACGTTATAGGTTACACGTTATACGTTATACGTTATACGTTATAAGTTATACGTTATACGTTATACGTTATACGTTATACGTTATACGTTATACGTTATACGTTATACGTTATACGTTATACGTTATACGTTATACGTTATACGTTATACGTTATACGTTATACGTTATACGTTATACGTTATACGTTATACGTTATACGTTATACGTTATACGTTATACGTTATACGATATACGTTATACGTTATACGTTATACGTTATACGTTATACGTTATACGTTATACGTTATACGTTATACGTTATACGTTATACGTTATACGTTATACGTTATACGTTATACGTTAAACGTTATACGTTATACGTTATACGTTATACGTTATCCGTTATACGTTATACGTTATACGTTATACGTTATACGTTATACGTTATACGTTATACGTTAAACGTTATACGTTATACGTTATACGTTATACGATATACGTTATACGTTAAACGTTGTACGTTATAGGTTATACGTTATACGTTATACGTTATACGTTATACGTTATACGTTAAACGTTATACGTTATACGTTATACGTTATACGTTATACGTTATACGTTATACGTTGTACGTTATACGTTGTACGTTATACGTTGTATGTAATACGTTATACGTTATACGTTATACGTTATACGTTATACGTTAAACGTTATACGTTATACGTTATACGTTATACGTTATACGTTATACGTTATACGTTATACGTCATACGTTAGACGTTATAGGTTATACGTAATACGTAATACGTTATACGATATACGTTATAGGTTACACGTTATACGTTATACGTTATACGTTATAAGTTATACGTTATACGTTATACGTTATACGTTATACGTTATACGTTATACGTTATACGTTATACGTTATACGTTATACGTTATACGTTATACGTTATACGTTATACGTTATACGTTATACGTTATACGTTGTACGTTATACGTTAAACGTTAGACGTTATATGTTATACGTTATACGTTGTACGTTATACGTTATATGTAATATGTAATACGTTATACGTTTTACGCTATACGTTATACGTTATACGTTATACGTTAAACGTTATACGTTACACGTTATACGTTATACGATATACGTTATACGTTAAACGTTGTACGTTGTAGGTTATACGTTATACGTTATACGTTATACGTTATACGTTATACGTTAAACGTTATACGTTATACGTTATACGTTATACGTTATACGTTATACGTTATACGTTGTACGTTATACGTTGTACGTTATACGTTGTATGTAATACGTTATACGTTATACGTTATACGTTATACGTTATACGTTATACGTTATACGTTATACGTTACACGTCATACGTTATACGTTATACGTTATACGTTATACGTTATACGTTATACGTTATATGTTATTCGTTATACGTTATACGTTATACGTTATACGTTATACGTTATACGTTATACGTTATACGTTATACGTTATACGTTATACGTTATACGTTATACGCTATACGTAATGCGTTATAGGTCACACCTTATACGTGATACGTCATACGCTATACGTTATACGTGATACGTTATACGTTATACGTTATACGTTATACGTTATACGTTGTACGTTATACGTTAAACGTTAGACGTTATATGTTATACGTTATACGTTGTACGTTATACGTTATATGTAATATGTAATACGTTATACGTTATACGCTATACGTTATACGTTATACGTTATACGTTATACGTTATGCGTTATACGTTATGCGTTATACGTTATACGTTATACGTTATACGTTATACGTTATAAGTTATACGTTATACGTTATACGTTATACGTTATACGTTATACGTTGTACGTTATACGTTATACGTTATACGTTATACGTTATACGTTATACGTTATTCGTTATACGTTATACGTTATACGTTATACGTTGTACGTTATACGTTGTACGTTATACGTTGTACGTTATACGTTATACGTTATACGTTATACGTTATACGTTATACGTTATACGTTATACGTTATACGTTATACGTTGTACGTTATACGTTGTACGTTATACGTTGTACGTTATACGTTATACGTTATACGTTATACGTTATACGTTATACGTTATACGTTATACGTTATACGTTGTACGTTATACGTTGTACGTTATACGTTGTACGTTATACGTTATACGTTATACGTTATACGTTATACGTTATACGTTATACGTTATACGTTATACGTTATACGTTATACGTTATACGTTATACGTTATACGTTATACGTTATACGTTACTCGTTATACGTAATATGTAATACGTTTTACGTTATAAGTGATACCTTATACGTTATACGTTATACGTTATACGTTATACGTTATACGTTATACGTTATACGTTATACGTTATACGTTACGCGTTATACGCTATACGTTATGCGTTATAGGTCATACCTTATACTTGATACGTCATACGTTATACGTTATACGTTATACGTTATTCGTTATACGTTATACGTTATACGTTATACGTTATACGTTATACGATATACGTTATACGTTATACGTTATACGTTATACGTTATACGTTAAACGTTATACGTTATACGTTATACGTTATACGTTATACGTTATACGTTATACGTTATACGTTATACGTTATACGTTATACGTTATACGTTATACGTTATACGTTATTCGTTATACGTTAAACGTTATACGTTATACGTTATACGTTATACGTTATACGCTATACGTTATATGTTGTACGTTATGCGTTATACGTTATGCGTTATACGTTACACGTTATACGTTACACGTTGTACGTTATACGTTATACGTTATACGTTATACGTTATTCGTTATACGTTATACGTTATACGTTATACGTTATACGTTATACGTTATACGTTATACGTTATACGTTATACGTTGTACGTTATACGTTGTACGTTATACGTTGTACGTTATACGTTATACGTTATACGTTATACGTTATACGTTATACGTTATACGTTATACGTTATACGTTGTACGTTATACGTTGTACGTTATACGTTGTACGTTATACGTTATACGTTATACGTTATACGTTATACGTTATACGTTATACGTTATACGTTATACGTTATACGTTATACGTTATACGTTATACGTTATACGTTACTCGTTATACGTAATATGTAATACGTTTTACGTTATAAGTTATACGTTATACGTTATACGTTATACGTTATACGTTATACGTTATACGTTATACGTTATACGTTATACGTTATACGTTATACGTTATACGTTACGCGTTATACGCTATACGTTATGCGTTATAGGTCATACCTTATACCTGATACGTCATACGTTATACGTTATACGTTATACGTTATTCGTTATACGTTATACGTTATACGTTATACGTTATACGTTATACGATATACGTTATACGTTATACGTTATACGTTATACGTTATACGTTAAACGTTATACGTTATACGTTATACGTTATACGTTATACGCTATACGTTATACGTTGTACGTTATGCGTTATACGTTATGCGTTATACGTTATACGTTATACGTTATACGTTGTACGTTATACGTTATACGTTATACGTTATACGTTATACGTTATTCGTTATACGTTATACGTTATACGTTATACGTTATACGTTATACGTTATACGTTATACGTTATACGTTATACGTTATACGTTATACGTTATACGTTATACGTTATACGTTATACGTTATACGTTATACGTTATACGTTGTACGTTATACGTTGTACGTTATACGTTATACGTTATACGTTATACGTTACACGTTATACGTTATACGTTATACGTTACACGTTATACGTTATACGTTATACGTTATACGTTATACGTTATACGTTATACGTTATACGTTATACGTTATACGTTATACGTTATACGTTATACGTTATACGTTATACGTTATACGTTATACGTTATACGTTATACGTTATACGTTATACGTTATACGTTATACGTTATACGTTATACGTTATACGTTATACGTTATACGTTTGACGTTATACGCTATACGGTATACGTTATGCGTTATTCGCTATACGTTATGCGTTATAGGATATACGTTATGCATTATAGGATATACGTTATGCATTATAGGATATACGTTATACGTGATACGTTGTACGTTATACGTTATACGTTATACGTTATACGTTATACGTTATACGTTGTACGTTATGCGTTAAACATTATACGTTATACGATATACGTTATACGTTATACGTTATGCGTTATAGCATATACCTTATTCGTTATACGTTATACGTTATACGTTATACGTTATACGTTATACGTTATACGTTATACGTTATACGTTATACGTTATACGTTATATGTTTTACGTTATACGTTATACGTTATACGGTATACGTTATGCGTTATACGCTATACGTTATGCGTTATAGGATATACGTTATGCGTTATAGGATATACGTTATACGTGATACGTTGTACGTTATACGTTATACGTTATACGTTATACGTTATACGTTATACGTTATACGTTATACGTTATACGTTATACGTTATACGTTATACGTTATACGTTATACGTTATACGTTATACGTTATATGTTTTACGTTATACGTTATACGATATACGTTATACGTTATACGTTATACGTTATACGTTAAACGTTATACGTTATACGTTATACGTTATACGCTATACGTTATACGTTGTACGTTATGCGTTGAACGTTATACGTTATACGTTATACGTTATACGTTATACGCTATACGTTATACGTTGTACGTTATGCGTTATACGTTATGCGTTATACGTTACACGTTATACGTTATACGTTGTACGTTATACGTTATACGTTATACGTTATACGTTATTAGTTATACGTTATACGTTATTAGTTATACGTTATACGTTATACGTTATACGTTATTAGTTATACGTTATACGTTATTAGTTATACGTTATACGTTATACGTTATACGTTATACGTTATACGTTATACGTTATACGTTAAACGTTATACGTTATACGTTATACGTTATACGTTATACGTTATACGTTATACGTTATACGTTATACGTTGTTCGTTATACGTTATACGTTATACGTTATACGTTATACGTTATACGTTATACGTTATACGTTATACGTTACTCGTTATACGTAAAATGTAATACGTTTTACGTTATAAGTTATACGTTATACGTTAAACGTTATACGTTATACGTTATACGTTATACGTTATACGCTATACGTTATACGTTATACGTTATACGTTATACGTTATATGTTTTACGTTATACGTTATACGTTATACGTTATACGTTATACGTTATACGTTATACGTTATACGTTATACGTTATACGTTATACGTTACTCGTTATACGTAATATGTAATACGTTTTACGTTATAAGTTATACCTTATACGTTATACGTTATTCGTTATACGTTATACGTTATACGTTATACGTTATACGGTATACGTTATGCGTTATACATTATACGATATACGTTATACGTTATACGTTATACGTTAAATGTTATACGTTATACGTTATACGTTATACGTTATACGTTATACGTTATACGTTATACGTTATACGTTATACGTTATACGTTATACGTTGTACGTTATACGTTTTACGTTATACGTTGTACGTTATACGTTATCCGTTATACGTTATACGTTATACGTTATACGTTATACGTTATACGTTATACGTTATTAGTTATACGTCATACGTTATACGTTATACGTTATACGTCATACGTTATACGTTATACGTTATACGTTATACGTTATACGTTATACGTTATACGTTATACGTTATACGTTATACGTTATACGTTATACGTTATACGTTTTACGTTGTACGTTATACGTTGTACGTTATACGTTGTACGTTATACGTTGTACGTTATACGTTGTACGTTATACGTTATACGTTATACGTTATACGTTATACGTTATACGTTACACGTTATACGTTATACGTTATACGTTATACGTTATACGTTATACGTTATACGTTATACGTTATACGTTACTCGTTATACGTAAAATGTAATACGTTTTACGTTATAAGTTATACGTTATACGTTAAACGTTATACGTTATACGTTATACGTTATACGTTACACGCTATACGTTATACGTTATACGTTATACGTTATACGTTATATGTTTTACGTTATACGTTATACGTTATACGTTATACGTTATACGTTATACGTTATACGTTATACGTTATACGTTATACGTTATACGTTACTCGTTATACGTAATATGTAATACGTTTTACGTTATAAGTTATACGTTATACGTTATACGTTATTCGTTATACGTTATACGTTATACGTTATACGTTATACGGTATACGTTATGCGTTATACATTATACGATATACGTTATACGTTATACGTTATACGTTAAATGTTATACGTTATACGTTATACGTTATACGTTATACGTTATACGTTATACGTTATACGTTATACGTTGTACGTTATACGTTTTACGTTATACGTTGTACGTTATACGTTATACGTTATACGTTATACGTTATACGTTATACGTTATACGTTATACGTTATACGTTATTAGTTATACGTCATACGTTATACGTTATACGTTATACGTCATACGTTATACGTTATACGTTATACGTTATACGTTATACGTTATACGTTATACGTTATACGTTATACGTTATACGTTATACGTTATACGTTATACGTTATACGTTATACGTTATACGTTTTACGTTATACGTTATACGTTGTACGTTATACGTTGTACGTTATACGTTGTACGTTATACGTTGTACGTTATACGTTGTACGTTATACGTTATACGTTATACGTTATACGTTATACGTTATACGTTACACGTTATACGTTATACGTTATACGTTATACGTTATACGTTATACGTTACTCGTTATACGTAAAATGTAATACGTTTTACGTTATAAGTTATACGTTATACGTTAAACGTTATACGTTATACGTTATACGTTATACGTTATACGTTATACGCTATACGTTATACGTTGTACGTCATGCGTTATACGTTATGCGTTATACGTTATACGTTATACGTTATACGTTGTACGTTATACGTTATACGTTATACGTTATACGTTATACGTTATACGTTATGCGTTATACGTTATACGTTATACGTTATACGTTATACGTTATACGTTATACGTTATACGTTTGACGTTATACGTTATACGGTATACGTTATACGTTATGCGTTATACGTTATACGTTATACGTTATACGTTATACGTTTGACGTTATACGTTATACGGTATACGTTATGCGTTATACGCTATACGTTATGCGTTATAGGATATACGTTATGCGTTATAGGATATACGTTATACGTGATACGTTGTACGTTATACGTTATACGTTATACGTTATACGTTATACGTTATACGTTATACGTTATACGTTATACGTTATACGTTATACGTTATACGTTATACGTTATACGTTATACGTTATACGTTATACGTTATACGTTATACGTTATACGTTATACGTTATACGTTATACGTTATACGTTATACGTTATACGTTATACGTTATACGTTATACGTTATACGTTACGCGTTATACGCTATACGTTATGCGTTATAGGTCATACCTTATACTTGATACGTCATACGTTATACGTTATACGTTATACGTTATTCGTTATACGTTATACGTTATACGTTATACGTTATACGTTATACGATATACGTTATACGTTATACGTTATACGTTATACGTTATACGTTAAACGTTATACGTTATACGTTATACGTTATACGTTATACGTTATACGTTATACGTTATACGTTATACGTTATACGTTATACGTTATACGTTATACGTTATACGTTATACGTTATTCGTTATACGTTAAACGTTATACGTTATACGTTATACGTTATACGTTATACGCTATACGTTATATGTTGTACGTTATGCGTTATACGTTATGCGTTATACGTTACACGTTATACGTTACACGTTGTACGTTATACGTTATACGTTATACGTTATACGTTATTCGTTATACGTTATACGTTATACGTTATACGTTATACGTTATACGTTATACGTTATACGTTATACGTCATACGTTATACGTTGTACGTTATACGTTGTACGTTATACGTTGTACGTTATACGTTATACGTTATACGTTATACGTTATACGTTATACGTTATACGTTATACGTTATACGTTATACGTTATACGTTATACGTTACTCGTTATACGTAATATGTAATACGTTTTACGTTATAAGTTATACGTTATACGTTATACGTTATACGTTATACGTTATACGTTATACGTTATACGTTATACGTTATACGTTATACGTTATACGTTATACGTTATACGTTACGCGTTATACGCTATACGTTATGCGTTATAGGTCATACCTTATACCTGATACGTCATACGTTATACGTTATACGTTATACGTTATTCGTTATACGTTATACGTTATACGTTATACGTTATACGTTATACGATATACGTTATACGTTATACGTTATACGTTATACGTTATACGTTAAACGTTATACGTTATACGTTATACGTTATACGTTATACGCTATACGTTATACGTTGTACGTTATGCGTTATACGTTATGCGTTATACGTTATACGTTATACGTTATACGTTGTACGTTATACGTTATACGTTATACGTTATACGTTATACGTTATTCGTTATACGTTATACGTTATACGTTATACGTTATACGTTATACGTTATACGTTATACGTTATACGTCATACGTTATACGTTATACGTTATACGTTATACATTATACGTTATACGTTATACGTTATACGTTATTAGTTATACGTCATACGTTATACGTTATACGTTATACGTCATACGTTATACGTTATACGTTATACGTTATACGTTATACGTTATACGTTATACGTTATACGTTATACGTTATACGTTATACGTTATACGTTATACGTTTTACGTTGTACGTTATACGTTGTACGTTATACGTTGTACGTTATACGTTGTACGTTATACGTTGTACGTTATACGTTGTACGTTATACGTTGTACGTTATACGTTATACGTTATACGTTATACGTTACACGTTATACGTTATACGTTATACGTTATACGTTATACGTTATACGTTATACGTTATACGTTATACGTTATACGTTATACGTTATACGTTATACGTTATACGTTATACGTTATACGTTATACGTTATACGTTATACGTTATACGTTATACGTTATACGTTATACGTTATACGTTATACGTTATACGTTATACGTTATACGTTATACGTTATACGTTATACGTTATACGTTATACGTTATACGTTTGACGTTATACGCTATACGGTATACGTTATGCGTTATTCGCTATACGTTATGCGTTATAGGATATACGTTATGCATTATAGGATATACGTTATGCATTATAGGATATACGTTATACGTGATACGTTGTACGTTATACGTTATACGTTATACGTTATACGTTATACGTTATACGTTGTACGTTATGCGTTAAACATTATACGTTATACGATATACGTTATACGTTATACGTTATGCGTTATAGCATATACCTTATTCGTTATACGTTATACGTTATACGTTATACGTTATACGTTATACGTTATACGTTATACGTTATACGTTATACGTTATACGTTATATGTTTTACGTTATACGTTATACGTTATACGGTATACGTTATGCGTTATACGCTATACGTTATGCGTTATAGGATATACGTTATGCGTTATAGGATATACGTTATACGTGATACGTTGTACGTTATACGTTATACGTTATACGTTATACGTTATACGTTATACGTTATACGTTATACGTTATACGTTATACGTTATACGTTATACGTTATACGTTATACGTTATACGTTATACGTTATATGTTTTACGTTATACGTTATACGTTATACGTTATACGTTATACGTTATACGTTATACGTTATACGTTATACGTTATACGTTATACGTTGTTCGTTATACGTTATACGTTATACGTTATACGTTATACGTTATACGTTATACGTTATACGTTATACGTTACTCGTTATACGTAAAATGTAATACGTTTTACGTTATACGTTATACGTTATACGTTATACGTTATACGCTATACGTTATACGTTGTACGTTATGCGTTGAACGTTATACGTTATACGTTATACGTTATACGTTATACGCTATACGTTATACGTTGTACGTTATGCGTTATACGTTATGCGTTATACGTTACACGTTGTACGTTATACGTTGTACGTTATACGTTATACGTTATACGTTATACGTTATTAGTTATACGTTATACGTTATTAGTTATACGTTATACGTTATACGTTATACGTTATTAGTTATACGTTATACGTTATTAGTTATACGTTATACGTTATACGCTATACGTTATACGTTATACGTTATACGTTAAACGTTATACGTTATACGTTATACGTTATACGTTATACGTTATACGTTATACGTTATACGTTATACGTTATACGTTGTTCGTTATACGTTATACGTTATACGTTATACGTTATACGTTATACGTTATACGTTATACGTTATACGTTATACGTTATACGTTATACGTTATATGTTTTACGTTATACGTTATACGTTATACGTTATACGTTATACGTTATACGTTATACGTTATACGTTATACGTTATACGTTATACGTTATATGTTTTACGTTATACGTTATACGTTATACGGTATACGTTATGCGTTATACGCTATACGTTATGCGTTATAGGATATACGTTATGCGTTATAGGATATACGTTATACGTGATACGTTGTACGTTATACGTTATACGTTATACGTTATACGTTATACGTTATACGTTATACGTTATACGTTATACGTTATACGTTATACGTTATACGTTATACGTTATACGTTATACGTTATACGTTATATGTTTTACGTTATACGTTATACGTTATACGTTATACGTTATACGTTATACGTTATACGTTATACGTTATACGTTATACGTTATACGTTGTTCGTTATACGTTATACGTTATACGTTATACGTTATACGTTATACGTTATACGTTATACGTTATACGTTATACGTTATACGTTATACGTTATACGTTATACGTTATACGTTATACGCTATACGTTATACGTTGTACGTTATGCGTTGAACGTTATACGTTATACGTTATACGTTATACGTTATACGCTATACGTTATACGTTGTACGTTATGCGTTATACGTTATGCGTTATACGTTACACGTTGTACGTTATACGTTGTACGTTATACGTTATACGTTATACGTTATACGTTATTAGTTATACGTTATACGTTATTAGTTATACGTTATACGTTATACGTTATACGTTATTAGTTATACGTTATACGTTATTAGTTATACGTTATACGTTATACGTTATACGTTATACGTTATACGTTATACGTTAAACGTTATACGTTATACGTTATACGTTATACGTTATACGTTATACGTTATACGTTATACGTTATACGTTGTTCGTTATACGTTATACGTTATACGTTATACGTTATACGTTATACGTTATACGTTATACGTTATACGTTACTCGTTATACGTAAAATGTAATACGTTTTACGTTATAAGTTATACGTTATACGTTAAACGTTATACGTTATACGTTATACGTTATACGTTATACGCTATACGTTATACGTTATACGTCATACGTTATACGTTATATGTTTTACGTTATACGTTATACGTTATACGTTATACGTTATACGTTATTACGTTATACGTTATACGTTATACGTTATACGTTATACGTTACTCGTTATACGTAATATGTAATACGTTTTACGTTATAAGTTATACGTTATACGTTATACGTTATTCGTTATACGTTATACGTTATACGTTATACGTTATACGGTATACGTTATGCGTTATACATTATACGATATACGTTATACGTTATACGTTATACGTTAAATGTTATACGTTATACGTTATACGTTATACGTTATACGTTATACGTTATACGTTATACGTTATACGTTATACGTTGTACGTTATACGTTTTACGTTATACGTTGTACGTTATACGTTATACGTTATACGTTATACGTTATACGTTATACGTTATACGTTATACGTTATACGTTATTAGTTATACGTCATACGTTATACGTTATACGTTATACGTCATACGTTATACGTTATACGTTATACGTTATACTTATACGTTATACGTTATACGTTATACGTTATACGTTATACGTTATACGTTATACGTTATACGTTTTACGTTGTACGTTATACGTTGTACGTTATACGTTGTACGTTATACGTTGTACGTTATACGTTGTACGTTATACGTTATACGTTATACGTTATACGTTATACGTTATACGTTACACGTTATACGTTATACGTTATACGTTATACGTTATACGTTATACGTTATACGTTATACGTTACTCGTTATACGTAAAATGTAATACGTTTTACGTTATAAGTTATACGTTATACGTTAAACGTTATACGTTATACGTTATACGTTATACGTTATACGCTATACGTTATACGTTATACGTTATACGTTATACGTTATATGTTTTACGTTATACGTTATACGTTATACGTTATACGTTATACGTTATACGTTATACGTTATACGTTATACGTTATACGTTATACGTTACTCGTTATACGTAATATGTAATACGTTTTACGTTATAAGTTATACGTTATACGTTATACGTTATTCGTTATACGTTATACGTTATACGTTATACGTTATACGGTATACGTTATGCGTTATACATTATACGATATACGTTATACGTTATACGTTATACGTTAAAGGTTATACGTTATACGTTATACGTTATACGTTATACGTTATACGTTATACGTTATACGTTATACGTTGTACGTTATACGTTTTACGTTATACGTTGTACGTTATACGTTATACGTTATACGTTATACGTTATACGTTATACGTTATACGTTATACGTTATACGTTATTAGTTATACGTCATACGTTATACGTTATACGTTATACGTCATACGTTATACGTTATACGTTATACGTTATACGTTATACGTTATACGTTATACGTTATACGTTATACGTTATACGTTATACGTTATACGTTATACGTTATACGTTATACGTTTTACGTTATACGTTATACGTTGTACGTTATACGTTGTACGTTATACGTTGTACGTTATACGTTGTACGTTATACGTTGTACGTTATACGTTATACGTTATACGTTATACGTTATACGTTATACGTTACACGTTATACGTTATACGTTATACGTTATACGTTATACGTTATACGTTACTCGTTATACGTAAAATGTAATACGTTTTACGTATTAAGTTATACGTTATACGTTAAACGTTATACGTTATACGTTATACGTTATACGTTATACGCTATACGTTATACGTTGTACGTCATGCGTTATACGTTATGCGTTATACGTTATACGTTATACGTTATACGTTGTACGTTATACGTTATACGTTATACGTTATACGTTATACGTTATACGTTATGCGTTATACGTTATACGTTATACGTTATACGTTATACGTTATACGTTATACGTTATACGTTTGACGTTATACGTTATACGGTATACGTTATACGTTATGCGTTATACGTTATACGTTATACGTTATACGTTATACGTTTGACGTTATACGTTATACGGTATACGTTATGCGTTATACGCTATACGTTATGCGTTATAGGATATACGTTATGCGTTATAGGATATACGTTATACGTGATACGTTGTACGTTATACGTTATACGTTATACGTTATACGTTATACGTTATACGTTATACGTTATACGTTATACGTTATACGTTATACGTTATACGTTATACGTTATATGTTTTACGTTATACGTTATACGTTATACGTTATACGTTATACGTTATACGTTATACGTTATACGTTATACGTTAAACGTTATACGTTATGCGTTATACGTTTTACGTTATACGTTATATGTTGTACGTTATGCGTTATACGTTATGCGTTATACGTTACACGTTATACGTTATACGTTGTACGTTGTACGTTATACGTTATACGTTATACGTTATAAGTTATACGTTATACGTTAAACGTTATACGTTATACGTTATACGTTATACGTTATACGCTATACGTTATACGTTATACGTTATACGTTATACGTTATTCGTTATACGTTGTTCGTTATACGTTATACGTTATACGATATACGTTATACGTTACTCGTTATACGTAAAATGTAATACGTTTTACGTTATAAGTTATACGTTATACGTTATACGTTATACGTTATACGTTATACGTTATACGTTATACGTTATACGTTATACGTTATACGTTATACGTTATACGTTATACGTTATACGGTATACGTTATGCGTTATACATTATACGTTATACGTTATACGTTATACGTTATACGTTATACGTTATACGTTTGACATTATACGTTATACGGTATACGTTATACGTTATGCGTTATACGTTATACGTTATACGTTATACGTTATACGTTTGACGTTATACGTTATACGGTATACGTTATGCGTTATACGCTATACGTTATGCGTTATAGGATATACGTTATGCGTTATAGGATATACGTTATACGTGATACGTTGTACGTTATACGTTATACGTTATACGTTATACGTTATACGTTATACGTTATACGTTATACGTTATACGTTATACGTTATACGTTATACGTTATACGTTATACGTTATACGTTATACGTTATACGTTATACGTTATACGTTATACGTTTTACGTTATACGTTATACGTTATACGTTATACATTATACGTTATACGTTATACGTTATACGTTATACGTTATTCGTTATACGTTATACGTTATACGTTATACGTTATACGTTATACGTTATACGTTATACGTTATACGTTATACGTTATACGTTATACGTTATACGTTATAAGTTATACGTTATACGTTATACGTTATAGGTCATACCTTATACGTGATACGTCATACGTTATACGTTATACGTTATACGTTATTCGTTATCCGTTATACGTTATACGTTATACGTTATACGTTATACGTTATACGTTAAACGTTATACGTTATACGTTATACGTTATACGATATACGTTATACGTTATACGTTGTACGTTATACGTTATACGTTATACGTTATACGTTATACGTTATACGTTATACGTTATACGTTATACGTTATACGTTATACGTTATACGTTATACGTTATACGTTATACGTCATACGTTATACGTTATACGTTATACGTTATACGTTATGCGTTATACGTTATACGTTAAACGTTATACGTTATACGTTATACGTTATACGATATACGTTATACGTTATACGTTGTACGTTATACGTTATACGTTATACGTTATACGTTATACGTTATACGTTATACGTTATAAGTTATACGTTATACGTTATACGTTATAGGTCATACCTTATACGTGATACGTCATACGTTATACGTTATACGTTATACGTTATTCGTTATACGTTGTACGTTATACGTTATACGTTATACGTTATACGTTATACGTTATACGTTATACGTTATACGTTATACGTTATACGTTCTACGTTATACGTTGTACGTTATACGTTGTACCTTATACGTTATACGTTATACGTTATACGATATACGTTATACGTTATACGTTATACGTTATATGTTTTACGTTATACCATATACGTTATACGTTATACATTATACGTTATACGTTATACGTTATACGTTATACGTTATTCGTTATACGTTATACGTTATACGTTATACGTTATACGATATACGTTATACGTTACTCGTTATACGTAATATGAAATACGTTTCACGTTATAAGTTGTACGTTATACGTTATACGTTATACGTTATACGCTATACGTTATACGTTATACGTTATACGGTATACGTTATGCGTTATACGTTATACGTTACACGTTATACGTTATACGTTATACGTTATACGTTTTACGTCATACGTTATAAGTTACACGTTATACATTATAAGTTACACGTTATACATTATACGTTATACGTTATACGTTATACGTTATACGTTATACGTTATACGTTATACGTTATACGTTATACGTTATACGTTATACGTTATACGTTATACGTTATACGTTATAAGTTATACGTTATACGTTATACGTTATACGTTATACGTTATACGTTATACGTTATACGTTATACGTTATACGTTATACGTTATACGTTATACGTTATACGTTATACGTTACTCGTTATACGTAATATGTAATACGTTTTACGTTATAAGTTATACGTTATACGTTATACGTTATACGTTGTACGTTATACGTTAAACGTTAGACGTTATATGTTATACGTTATACGTTCTACGTTATACGTTGTACGTTATACGTTGTACCTTATACGTTATACGTTATACGTTATACGATATACGTTATACGTTATACGTTATACGTTATATGTTTTACGTTATACCATATACGTTACACGTTATACGTTATACGTTGTACGTTGTACGTTATACGTTATACGTTATACGTTATACGTTATTCGTTATACGTTATACGTTATACGTTATACGTTATGCGTTATACGTTATACGTTATACGTTATTCGTTAAACGTTATACGTTATACGTTATACGTTATACGTTATACGTTATACGTTATACGTTATACGTTATACGTTATACGTTATACGTTATACGTTATACGTTATACGTTATACGTTATACGTTATACGTTATACGTTATACGTTATACGTTATACGTTATACGTTATACGTTATACGTTATACGTTATACGTTATACGTTATACGTTATACGTTTTACGTTATACGTTATACGTTATACGTTATACGTTATACATTATACGTTATACGTTATACGTTATACGTTATTCGTTATACGTTGTTCGTTATACGTTATACGTTATACGATATACGTTATACGTTACTCGTTATACGTAAAATGTAATACGCTTTACGTTATAAGTTATACGTTATACGTTATACGTTATACGTTATACGTTATACGTTATACGTTATACGTTATACGTTATACGTTATACGGTATACGTTATGCGTTATACATTATACGTTATACGTTATACGTTATACGTTATACGTTATACGTTATACGTTTGACATTATACGTTATACGGTATACGTTATACGTTATGCGTTATACGTTATACGTTATACGTTATACGTTATACGTTTGACGTTATACGTTATACGGTATACGTTATGCGTTATACGCTATACGTTATGCGTTATAGGATATACGTTATGCGTTATAGGATATACGTTATACGTGATACGTTGTACGTTATACGTTATACGTTATACGTTATACGTTATACGTTATACGTTATACGTTATACGTTATACGTTATACGTTATACGTTATACGTTATACGTTGTACGTTATACGTTATACGTTATACGTTATACGTTACTCGTTATACGTTATACGTTATACGTTATACGTTATACGTTATACGTTATACGTTATACGTTATACGTTACTCGTTATACGTAATATGTAATACGTTTTACGTTATAAGTTATACGTTATACGTTATACGTTATACGTTATACGTTATACGTTATACGTTATACGTTATACGTTATACGTTATACGTTATACGGTATACGTTATGCGTTATACGTTATACGTTATACGTTATACGTTATACGTTATACGTTTTACGTTTTACGTTATACGTTATACGTTATACGATATACGTTATACGTTATACGTTATACGTTATACGTTATACGTTATACGTTATACATTATACGTTATACGTTATACGTTATACGTTATACGTTATACGTTATACGTTATACGTTATACGTTATACGTTATACGTTATACGTTATACGTTATACGTTATACGTTATACGTTATACGTTATACGTTATACGTTATACGTTATACGTTATACGTTATACGTTATACGTTATACGTTATACGTTATACGTTATACGTTATACGTTATACGTTATACGTTATACGTTATACGTTATACGTTATACGTTATACGTTATACGTTATACGTTATACGTTATACGTTATACGTTATACGTTATACGTTATACGTTATACGTTATACGTTATACGTTATACGTTATACGTTATACGTTATACGTTATACGTTATACGGTATACGTTATACGTTATACGTTACTCGTTATACGTAATATGTAATACGTTTTACGTTATAAGTTGTACGTTATACGTTATACGTTATACGTTATACGTTATACGTTATACGTTATACGTTATGCGTTATACGTTATACGTTATACGGTATACGTTATGCGTTATACGTTATACGTTATACGCTATACGTTATACGTTATACGTTTTACGTTATACGTTATACGTTATACGATATACGTTATACGTTATACGTTATGCGTTATAGGATATACGTTATACGTTATACGTTTTACGTTATACGTTATACGTTATACGTTATACGTTATACGTTATACGTTATACGTTATACGTTGTACGTTATACGTTATACGTTATACGTTATACGTTACTCGTTATACGTTATACGTTATACGTTATACGTTATACGTTATACGTTATACGTTATACGTTATACGTTATACGTTACTCGTTATACGTAATATGTAATACGTTTTACGTTATAAGTAATACGTTATACGTTATACGTTATACGTTATACGTTATACGTTATACGTTATACGTTATACGTTATACGTTATACGTTATACGTTATGCGTTATACGTTATACGTTATACGGTATACGTTATGCGTTATACGTTATACGTTATACGCTATACGTTATACGTTATACGTTTTACGTTATACGTTATACGTTATACGATATACGTTATACGTTATACGTTATGCGTTATAGGATATACGTTATACGTTATACGTTATACGTTATACGTTATACGTTATACGTTATACGTTATACGTTATACGTTATACGTTATACGTTATACGTTATACGTTGTACGTTATACGTTATACGTTATACGTTATACGTTACTCGTTATACGTTATACGTTATACGTTATACGTTATACGTTATACGTTATACGTTATACGTTATACGTTACTCGTTATACGTAATATGTAATACGTTTTACGTTATAAGTTATACGTTATACGTTATACGTTATACGTTATACGTTATACGTTATACGTTATACGTTATACGTTATACGTTATACGTTATACGTTATACGTTATACGTTATACGGTATACGTTATGCGTTATACGTTTTACGTTATACGTTATACGTTATACGTTATACGTTTTACGTTTTACGTTATACGTTATACGTTATACGATATACGTTATACGTTATACGTTATGCGTTATAGGATATACGTTATACGTTATACGTTATACGTTATACGTTATACGTTACTCGTTATACGTAATATGTAATACGTTTTACGTTATAAGTTATACGTTATACGTTATACGTTATACGTTATACGTTATACGTTATATGTTATACGTTATACGTTATACGTTATACGTTATACGTTATACGTTATACGTTATACGTTGTACGTTATACGTTATACGTTATACGTTATACGTTACTCGTTATACGTTATACGTTATACGTTATACGTTATACGTTATACGTTATACGTTATACGTTATACGTTACTCGTTATACGTAATATGTAATACGTTTTACGTTATAAGTTATACGTTATACGTTATACGTTATACGTTATACGTTATACGTTATACGTTATACGTTATACGTTATACGTTATACGTTATACGTTATACGGTATACGTTATGCGTTATACGTTATACGTTATACGTTATACGTTATACGTTATACGTTTTACGTTTTACGTTATACGTTATACGTTGTACGTTATGCGTTAAACATTATACGTTATACGATATACGTTATACGTTATACGTTATGCGTTATAGCATATACCTTATTCGTTATACGTTATACGTTATACGTTATACGTTATACGTTATACGTTATACGTTATACGTTATACGTTATACGTTATACGTTATACGTTATACGTTATACGTTGTACGTTATACGTTATACGTTATACGTTATACGTTACTCGTTATACGTTATACGTTATACGTTATACGTTATACGTTATACGTTATACGTTATACGTTATACGTTACTCGTTATACGTAATATGTAATACGTTTTACGTTATAAGTTATACGTTATACGCTATACGGTATACGTTATGCGTTATTCGCTATACGTTATGCGTTATAGGATATACGTTATGCATTATAGGATATACGTTATACGTGATACGTTGTACGTTATACGTTATACGTTATACGTTATACGTTATACGTTATACGTTATACGTTATACGTTATACGTTGTACGTTATGCGTTAAACATTATACGTTATACGATATACGTTATACGTTATACGTTATGCGTTATAGCATATACCTTATTCGTTATACGTTATACGTTATACGTTATACGTTATACGTTATACGTTATACGTTATACGTTATACGTTATACGTTATACGTTATACGTTATACGTTATACGTTATACGTTATACGTTATACGTTATACGTTATACGTTATACGTTATACGTTATACGTTATACGTTTGACGTTATACGCTATACGGTATACGTTATGCGTTAATCGCTATACGTTATGCGTTATAGGATATACGTTATGCATTATAGGATATACGTTATACGTGATACGTTGTACGTTATACGTTATACGTTATACGTTATACGTTATACGTTATACGTTATACGTTATACGTTATACGTTATACGTTATACGTTGTACGTTATGCGTTAAACATTATACGTTATACGATATACATTATACGTTATACGTTATGCGTTATAGCATATACCTTATTCGTTATACGTTATACGTTATACGTTATACGTTATACGTTATACGTTATACGTTATACGTTATACGTGATACGTTGTACGTTATACGTTATACGTTATACGTTATACGTTATACGTTATACGTTATACGTTATACGTTATACGTTATACGTTATACGTTATACGTTATACGTTATACGTTATACGTTATACGTTATACGTTATACGTTATACGTTATACGTTATACGTTATACGTTATACGTTATACGTTATACGTTTGACGTTATACGCTATACGGTATACGTTATGCGTTATTCGCTATACGTTATGCGTTATAGGATATACGTTATGCATTATAGGATATACGTTATACGTGATACGTTGTACGTTATACGTTATACGTTATACGTTATACGTTATACGTTATACGTTATACGTTATACGTTATACGTTATACGTTGTACGTTATGCGTTAAACATTATACGTTATACGATATACATTATACGTTATACGTTATGCGTTATAGCATATACCTTATTCGTTATACGTTATACGTTATACGTTATACGTTATACGTTATACGTTATACGTTATACGTTATACGTTATACGTTATACGTTATACGTTATACGTTATACGTTATACGTTATACGTTATACGTTATACGTTATACGTTAAACGTTATACGTTATACGTTATACGTTATACGATATACGTTATACGTTCAACGTTGTACGTTATAGGTTATACGTTATACGGTATACGTTATACGTTATACGTTACTCGTTATACGTAATATGTAATACGTTTTACGTTATAAGTTATACGTTATACGTTATACGTTATACGTTATACGTTATACGTTATACGTTATACGTTATACGTTATACGTTATACGTTATACGTTATACGGTATACGTTATGCGTTATACGTTATACGTTATACGTTATACGTTATACGTTATACGTTTTACGTTTTACGTTATACGTTATACGTTATACGTTATACGTTATACGTTATACGTTATACGTTATACGTTATACGTTATACGTTATACGTTATACGTTATACGTTATACGTTATACGTTATACGTTATACGTTATACGTTATACGTTATACGTTATACGTTATACGTTATACGTTATACGTTATACGTTATACGTTATACGTTATACGTTATACGTTATACGTTATACGTTATACGTTATACGTTATACGTTATACGTTATACGTTATACGTTATACGTTATACGTTATACGTTATACGTTATGCGTTATAGCATATACCTTATTCGTTATACGTTATACGTTATACGTTATACGTTATACGTTATACGTTATACGTTTTACGTTATACGTTATACGTTATACGATATACGTTATACGTTATACGTTATGCGTTATAGGATATACGTTATACGTTATACGTTATACGTTATACGTTATACGTTATACGTTATACGTTATACGTTATACGTTATACGTTATACGTTATACGTTGTACGTTATACGTTATACGTTATACGTTATACGTTACTCGTTATACGTTATACGTTATACGTTATACGTTATACGTTATACGATATACGTTATACGTTATACGTTACTCGTTATACGTAATATGTAATACGTTTTACGTTATAAGTTATACGTTATACGTTATACGTTATACGTTATACGTTATACGTTATACGTTATACGTTATACGTTATACGTTATACGTTATACGGTATACGTTATGCGTTATACGTTATACGTTATACGTTATACGTTATACGTTATACGTTTTACGTTTTACGTTATACGTTATACGTTATACGATATACGTTATACGTTATACGTTATACGTTATACGTTATACGTTATACGTTATACGTTATACGTTATACGTTATACGTTATACGTTAAACGTTATACGTTATACGTTATACGTTATACGTTATACGTTATACGTTAAACGTTATACGTGATACGTTATACGTTATACGTTATACGTTATACGTTATACGTTATACGTTATACGTTATACGTTATACGTTATACGTTATACGTTATACGTTACTCGTTATACGTTATACGTTATACGTTATACGTTATACGTTATACGTTATACGTTATACGTTATACGTTATACGTTACTCGTTATACGTAATATGTAATACGTTTTATGTTATAAGTAATACGCTATACGTTATACGTTATACGTTATACGTTATACGTTATACGTTATACGTTATACGTTATACGTTATACGTTATACGTTATACGGTATACGTTATGCGTTATACGTTATACGTTATACGTTATACGTTTTACGTTTTACGTTATACGTTATACGTTATACGATATACGTTATACGTTATACGTTATGCGTTATAGGATATACGTTATACGTTATACGTTATACGTTATACGTTATACGTTATACGTTATACGTTATACGTTATACGTTATACGTTATACGTTATACGTTGTACGTTATACGTTATACGTTATACGTTATACGTTATACGTTATACGTTATACGTTATACGTTATACGTTATACGTTATACGTTATACGTTATACGTTATACGTTATACGTTATACGTTATACGTTATACGTTATACGTTATACGTTATACGTTATACGTTATACGTTATACGTTATACGTTATACGTTATACGTTATACGTTATACGTTATACGTTATACGTTATACGTTATACGTTATACGTTATACGTTATACGTTTGACGTTATACGCTATACGGTATACGTTATGCGTTATTCGCTATACGTTATGCGTTATAGGATATACGTTATGCATTATAGGATATACGTTATGCATTATAGGATATACGTTATACGTGATACGTTGTACGTTATACGTTATACGTTATACGTTATACGTTATACGTTATACGTTGTACGTTATGCGTTAAACATTATACGTTATACGATATACGTTATACGTTATACGTTATGCGTTATAGCATATACCTTATTCGTTATACGTTATACGTTATACGTTATACGTTATACGTTATACGTTATACGTTATACGTTATACGTTATACGTTATACGTTATACGTTATACGTTATACGTTATACGTTATACGTTATACGTTATACGTTATACGTTATACGTTAAACGTTATACGTTATACGTTATACGTTATACGATATACGTTATACGTTAAACGTTGTACGTTATAGGTTATACGTTATACGTTATACGTTATACGTTATACGTTATACGTTAAACGTTATACGTTATACGTTATACGTTATACGTTATACGTTATACGTTATACGTTGTACGTTATACGTTGTACGTTATACGTTGTATGTAATACGTTATACGTTATACGTTATACGTTATACGTTATACGTTATACGTTAAACGTTATACGTTATACGTTATACGTTATACGTTATACGTTATACGTTATACGTTATACGTTATACGTCATACGTTAGACGTTATAGGTTATACGTAATACGTAATACGTTATACGATATACGTTATAGGTTACACGTTATACGTTATACGTTATACGTTATAAGTTATACGTTATACGTTATACGTTATACGTTATACGTTATACGTTATACGTTATACGTTATACGTTATACGTTATACGTTATACGTTATACGTTATACGTTATACGTTATACGTTATACGTTATACGTTATACGTTATACGTTATACGTTATACGTTATACGTTATACGTTATACGTTATACGTTATACGTTATACGTTATACGTTTGACGTTATACGCTATACGGTATACGTTATGCGTTATTCGCTATACGTTATGCGTTATAGGATATACGTTATGCATTATAGGATATACGTTATACGTGATACGTTGTACGTTATACGTTATACGTTATACGTTATACGTTATACGTTATACGTTATACGTTATACGTTATACGTTGTACGTTATGCGTTAAACATTATACGTTATACGATATACGTTATACGTTATACGTTATGCGTTATAGCATATACCTTATTCGTTATACGTTATACGTTATACGTTATACGTTATACGTTATACGTTATACGTTTTACGTTATACGTTATACGTTATACGATATACGTTATACGTTATACGTTATGTGTTATAGGATATACGTTATACGTTATACGTTATACGTTATACGTTATACGTTATACGTTATACGTTATACGTTATACGTTATACGTTATACGTTATACGTTGTACGTTATACGTTATACGTTATACGTTATACGTTACTCGTTATACGTTATACGTTATACGTTATACGTTATACGTTATACGATATACGTTATACGTTATACGTTACTCGTTATACGTAATATGTAATACGTTTTACGTTATAAGGTATACGTTATACGTTATACGTTATACGTTATACGTTATACGTTATACGTTATACGTTATACGTTATACGTTATACGTTATACGTTATACGTTATACGTTATACGTTACTCGTTATACGTAATATGTAATACGTTTTACGTTATAAGTTATACGTTATACGTTATACGTTATACGTTATACGTTATACGTTATACGTTATACGTTATACGTTATACGTTATACGTTATACGTTATACGTTACGCGTTATACGCTATACGTTATGCGTTATAGGTCATACCTTATACTTGATACGTCATACGTTATACGTTATACGTTAAACGTTATACGTTATACGTTATACGTTATACGTTATACGTTATACGTTATACGTTATACGTTATACGTTATACGTTATACGTTATACGTTATACGTTATACGTTACTCGTTATACGTTATACGTTATACGTTATACGTTATACGTTATACGTTATACGTTATACGTTATACGTTATACGTTACTCGTTATACGTAATATGTAATACGTTTTACGTTATAAGTTATACGTTATACGTTATACGTTATACGTTATACGTTATACGTTATACGTTATACGTTATACGTTATACGTTATACGTTATACGTTATACGGTATACGTTATGCGTTATACGTTATACGTTATACGTTATACGTTTTACGTTTTACGTTATACGTTATACGTTATACGATATACGTTATACGTTATACGTTATGCGTTATAGGATATACGTTATACGTTATACGTTATACGTTATACGTTATACGTTATACGTTATACGTTATACGTTATACGTTATACGTTATACGTTATACGTTGTACGTTATACGTTATACGTTATACGTTATACGTTATACGTTATACGTTATACGTTATACGTTATACGTTATACGTTATACGTTATACGTTATACGTTATACGTTATACGTTATACGTTATACGTTATACGTTATACGTTATACGTTAAACGTTATACGTTATACGTTATACGTTATACGTTATACGTTATACGTTATACGTTATACGTTATACGTTATACGTTATACGTTATACGTTATACGTTATACGTTACTCGTTATACGTTATACGTTATACGTTATACGTTATACGTTATACGTTATACGTTATACGTTATACGTTATACGTTACTCGTTATACGTAATATGTAATACGTTTTACGTTATAAGTTATACGTTATACGTTATACGTTATACGTTATACGTTATACGTTATACGTTATACGTTATACGTTATACGTTATACGTTATACGTTATACGGTATACGTTATGCGTTATACGTTATACGTTATACGTTATACGTTTTACGTTTTACGTTATACGTTATACGTTATACGATATACGTTATACGTTATACGTTATGCGTTATAGGATATACGTTATACGTTATACGTTATACGTTATACGTTATACGTTATACGTTATACGTTATACGTTATACGTTGTACGTTATACGTTATACGTTGTACGTTATACGTTATACGTTATACGTTATACGTTATACGTTATACGTTATACGTTATACGTTATACGTTATACGTTATACGTTATACGTTATACGTTATACGTTATACGTTATACGTTATACGTTATACGTTATACGTTATACGTTATACGTTATACGTTATACGTTATACGTTATACGTTATACGTTATACGTTATACGTTATACGTTATACGTTATACGTTATACGTTATACGTTATACGTTATACGTTATACGTTATACGTTATACGTTATACGTTTGACGTTATACGCTATACGGTATACGTTATGCGTTATTCGCTATACGTTATGCGTTATAGGATATACGTTATGCATTATAGGATATACGTTATGCATTATAGGATATACGTTATACGTGATACGTTGTACGTTATACGTTATACGTTATACGTTATACGTTATACGTTATACGTTGTACGTTATGCGTTAAACATTATACGTTATACGATATACGTTATACGTTATACGTTATGCGTTATAGCATATACCTTATTCGTTATACGTTATACGTTATACGTTATACGTTATACGTTATACGTTATACGTTATACGTTATACGTTATACGTTATACGTTATACGTTATACGTTATACGTTATACGTTATACGTTATACGTTATACGTTATACGTTATACGTTATACGTTAAACGTTATACGTTATACGTTATACGTTATACGATATACGTTATACGTTAAACGTTGTACGTTATAGGTTATACGTTATACGTTATACGTTATACGTTATACGTTATACGTTAAACGTTATACGTTATACGTTATACGTTATACGTTATACGTTATACGTTATACGTTGTACGTTATACGTTGTACGTTATACGTTGTATGTAATACGTTATACGTTATACGTTATACGTTATACGTTATACGTTATACGTTATACGTTAAACGTTATACGTTATACGTTATACGTTATACGTTATACGTTATACGTTATACGTTATACGTCATACGTTAGACGTTATAGGTTATACGTAATACGTAATACGTTATACGATATACGTTATAGGTTACACGTTATACGTTATACGTTATACGTTATAAGTTATACGTTATACGTTATACGTTATACGTTATACGTTATACGTTATACGTTATACGTTATACGTTATACGTTATACGTTATACGTTATACGTTATACGTTATACGTTATACGTTGTACGTTATACGTTAAACGTTAGACGTTATATGTTATACGTTATACGTTGTACGTTATACGTTATATGTAATATGTAATACGTTATACGTTTTACGCTATACGTTATACGTTATACGTTATACGTTAAACGTTATACGTTATACGTTATACGTTATACGATATACGTTATACGTTAAACGTTGTACGTTATAGGTTATACGTTATACGTTATACGTTATACGTTATACGTTATACGTTAAACGTTATACGTTATACGTTATACGTTATACGTTATACGTTATACGTTATACGTTATACGTTATACGTTATACGTTATACGTTATACGTTATACGTTATACGTTACTCGTTATACGTAATATGTAATACGTTTTACGTTATAAGTTATACGTTATACGTTATACGTTATACGTTATACGTTATACGTTATACGTTATACGTTATACGTTATACGTTATACGTTATACGTTATACGTTACGCGTTATACGCTATACGTTATGCGTTATAGGTCATACCTTATACTTGATACGTCATACGTTATACGTTATACGTTAAACGTTATACGTTATACGTTATACGTTATACGTTATACGTTATACGTTATACGTTATACGTTATACGTTATACGTTATACGTTATACGTTATACGTTATACGTTACTCGTTATACGTTATACGTTATACGTTATACGTTATACGTTATACGTTATACGTTATACGTTATACGTTATACGTTACTCGTTATACGTAATATGTAATACGTTTTACGTTATAAGTTATACGTTATACGTTATACGTTATACGTTATACGTTATACGTTATACGTTATACGTTATACGTTATACGTTATACGTTATACGTTATACGGTATACGTTATGCGTTATACGTTATACGTTATACGTTATACGTTTTACGTTTTACGTTATACGTTATACGTTATACGATATACGTTATACGTTATACGTTATGCGTTATAGGATATACGTTATACGTTATACGTTATACGTTATACGTTATACGTTATACGTTATACGTTATACGTTATACGTTATACGTTATACGTTATACGTTGTACGTTATACGTTATACGTTATACGTTATACGTTATACGTTATACGTTATACGTTATACGTTATACGTTATACGTTATACGTTATACGTTATACGTTATACGTTATACGTTATACGTTATACGTTATACGTTATACGTTATACGTTATACGTTATACGTTATACGTTATACGTTATACGTTATACGTTATACGTTATACGTTATACGTTATACGTTATACGTTATACGTTATACGTTATACGTTATACGTTATACGTTATACGTTATACGTTTGACGTTATACGCTATACGGTATACGTTATGCGTTATTCGCTATACGTTATGCGTTATAGGATATACGTTATGCATTATAGGATATACGTTATGCATTATAGGATATACGTTATACGTGATACGTTGTACGTTATACGTTATACGTTATACGTTATACGTTATACGTTATACGTTGTACGTTATGCGTTAAACATTATACGTTATACGATATACGTTATACGTTATACGTTATGCGTTATAGCATATACCTTATTCGTTATACGTTATACGTTATACGTTATACGTTATACGTTATACGTTATACGTTATACGTTATACGTTATACGTTATACGTTATACGTTATACGTTATACGTTATACGTTATACGTTATACGTTATACGTTATACGTTATACGTTATACGTTAAACGTTATACGTTATACGTTATACGTTATACGATATACGTTATACGTTAAACGTTGTACGTTATAGGTTATACGTTATACGTTATACGTTATACGTTATACGTTATACGTTAAACGTTATACGTTATACGTTATACGTTATACGTTATACGTTATACGTTATACGTTGTACGTTATACGTTGTACGTTATACGTTGTATGTAATACGTTATACGTTATACGTTATACGTTATACGTTATACGTTATACGTTATACGTTAAACGTTATACGTTATACGTTATACGTTATACGTTATACGTTATACGTTATACGTTATACGTCATACGTTAGACGTTATAGGTTATACGTAATACGTAATACGTTATACGATATACGTTATAGGTTACACGTTATACGTTATACGTTATACGTTATAAGTTATACGTTATACGTTATACGTTATACGTTATACGTTATACGTTATACGTTATACGTTATACGTTATACGTTATACGTTATACGTTATACGTTATACGTTATACGTTATACGTTGTACGTTATACGTTAAACGTTAGACGTTATATGTTATACGTTATACGTTGTACGTTATACGTTATATGTAATATGTAATACGTTATACGTTTTACGCTATACGTTATACGTTATACGTTATACGTTAAACGTTATACGTTATACGTTATACGTTATACGATATACGTTATACGTTAAACGTTGTACGTTATAGGTTATACGTTATACGTTATACGTTATACGTTATACGTTATACGTTAAACGTTATACGTTATACGTTATACGTTATACGTTATACGTTATACGTTATACGTTATACGTTGTACGTTATACGTTGTACGTTATACGTTGTATGTAATACGTTATACGTTATACGTTATACGTTATACGTTATACGTTATACGTTATACGTTATACGTTACACGTCATACGTTATACGTTATACGTTATACGTTATACGTTATACGTTATACGTTATATGTTATTCGTTATACGTTATACGTTATACGTTATACGTTATACGTTATACGTTATACGTTATACGTTATACGTTATACGTTATACGTTATACGCTATACGTAATGCGTTATAGGTCACACCTTATACGTGATACGTCATACGCTATACGTTATACGTGATACGTTATACGTTATACGTTATACGTTATACGTTATACGTTGTACGTTATACGTTAAACGTTAGACGTTATATGTTATACGTTATACGTTGTACGTTATACGTTATATGTAATATGTAATACGTTATACGTTATACGCTATACGTTATACGTTATACGTTATACGTTATACGTTATGCGTTATACGTTATGCGTTATACGTTATACGTTATACGTTATACGTTATACGTTATAATTTATACGTTATACGTTATACGTTATACGTTATACGTTATACGTTGTACGTTATACGTTATACGTTATACGTTATACGTTATACGTTATACGTTATTCGTTATACGTTATACGTTATACGTTATACGTTGTACGTTATACGTTGTACGTTATACGTTGTACGTTATACGTTATACGTTATACGTTATACGTTATACGTTATACGTTATACGTTATAAGTTATACGTTATACGTTGTACGTTATACGTTGTACGTTATACGTTGTACGTTATACGTTATACGTTATACGTTATACGTTATACGTTATACGTTATACGTTATACGTTATACGTTGTACGTTATACGTTGTACGTTATACGTTGTACGTTATACGTTATACGTTATACGTTATACGTTATACGTTATACGTTATACGTTATACGTTATACGTTATACGTTATACGTTATACGTTATACGTTATACGTTATACGTTATACGTTATACGTTATACGTTATACGTTATACGTTATACGTTACTCGTTATACGTAATATGTAATACGTTTTACGTTATAAGTTATACGTTATACGTTATACGTTATACGTTATACGTTATACGTTATACGTTATACGTTATACGTTATACGTTATACGTTATACGTTATACGTTACGCGTTATACGCTATACGTTATGCGTTATAGGTCATACCTTATACTTGATACGTCATACGTTATACGTTATACGTTATACGTTATTCGTTATACGTTATACGTTATACGTTATACGTTATACGTTATACGATATACGTTATACGTTATACGTTATACGTTATACGTTATTCGTTATACGTTATACGTTATACGTTATACGTTATACGTTATACGATATACGTTATACGTAATACGTTATACGTTATACGTTATACGTTAAACGTTATACGTTATACGTTATACGTTATACGTTATACGCTATACGTTATACGTTGTACGTTATGCGTTATACGTTATGCGTTATACGTTATACGTTATACGTTATACGTTGTACGTTATACGTTATACGTTATACGTTATACGTTATACGTTATTCGTTATACGTTATACGTTATACGTTATACGTTATACGTTATACGTTATACGTCATACGTTATACGTTATACGTTATACGTTATACATTATACGTTATACGTTATACGTTATACGTTATTAGTTATACGTCATACGTTATACGTTATACGTTATACGTCATGCGTTATACGTTATACGTTATACGTTATACGTTATACGTTATACGTTATACGTTATACGTTATACGTTATACGTTATACGTTATACGTTATACGTTATACGTTTTACGTTATACGTTATACGTTGTACGTTATACGTTGTACGTTATACGTTGTACGTTATACGTTGTACGTTATACGATGTACGTTATACGTTATACGTTATACGTTATACGTTATACGTTATACGTTACACGTTATACGTTATACGTTATACGTTATACGTTATACGTTATACGTTATACGTTATACGTTATACGTTATACGTTATACGTTATACGTTATACGTTATACGTTATACGTTATACGTTATACGTTATACGTTATACGTTTGACGTTATACGCTATACGGTATACGTTATGCGTTATTCGCTATACGTTATGCGTTATAGGATATACGTTATGCATTATAGGATATACGTTATGCATTATAGGATATACGTTATACGTGATACGTTGTACGTTATACGTTATACGTTATACGTTATACGTTATACGTTATACGTTGTACGTTATGCGTTAAACATTATACGTTATACGATATACGTTATACGTTATACGTTATGCGTTATAGCATATACCTTATTCGTTATACGTTATACGTTGTACGTTGTACGTTATACGTTATACGTTATACGTTATACGTTATTCGTTATACGTTATACGTTATACGTTATACGTTATGCGTTATACGTTATACGTTATACGTTATTCGTTAAACGTTATACGTTATACGTTATACGTTATACGTTATACGTTATACGTTATACGTTATACGTTATACGTTATACGTTATACGTTATACGTTATACGTTATACGTTATACGTTATACGTTATACGTTATACGTTATACGTTATACGTTATACGTTATACGTTATACGTTATACGTTTTACGTTATACGTTATACGTTATACGTTATACGTTATACATTATACGTTATACGTTATACGTTATACGTTATTCGTTATACGTTGTTCGTTATACGTTATACGTTATACGATATACGTTATACGTTACTCGTTATACGTAAAATCTAATACGCTTTACGTTATAAGTTATACGTTATACGTTATACGTTATACGTTATACGTTATACGTTATACGTTATACGTTATACGTTATACGTTATACGTTATACGTTATACGGTATACGTTATGCGTTATACATTATACGTTATACGTTATACGTTATACGTTATACGTTATACGTTATACGTTTGACATTATACGTTATACGGTATACGTTATACGTTATGCGTTATACGTTATACGTTATACGTTATACGTTATACGTTTGACGTTATACGTTATACGGTATACGTTATGCGTTATACGCTATACGTTATGCGTTATAGGATATACGTTATGCGTTATAGGATATACGTTATACGTGATACGTTGTACGTTATACGTTATACGTTATACGTTATACGTTATACGTTATACGTTATACGTTATACGTTATACGTTATACGTTATACGTTATACGTTATACGTTATACGTTATACGTTATACGTTATACGTTATACGTTATACGTTATACGTTTTACGTTATACGTTATACGTTATACGTTATACATTATACGTTATACGTTATACGTTATACGTTATACGTTATTCGTTATACGTTATACGTTATACGTTATACGTTATACGTTATACGTTATACGTTATACGTTATACGTTATACGTTATACGTTATACGTTATACGTTATAAGTTATACGTTATACGTTATACGTTATAGGTCATACCTTATACGTGATACGTCATACGTTATACGTTATACGTTATACGTTATTCGTTATCCGTTATACGTTATACGTTATACGTTATACGTTATACGTTATACGTTAAACGTTATACGTTATACGTTATACGTTATACGATATACGTTATACGTTATACGTTGTACGTTATACGTTATACGTTATACGTTATACGTTATACGTTATACGTTATACGTTATACGTTATACGTTATACGTTATACGTTATACGTTATACGTTATACGTCATACGTTATATGTTATACGTTATACGTTATACGTTATGCGTTATACGTTATACGTTAAACGTTATACGTTATACGTTATACGTTATACGATATACGTTATACGTTATACGTTGTACGTTATACGTTATGCGTTATACGTTATACGTTATACGTTATCCGTTATACGTTATACGTTATACGTTATACGTTATACGTTATACGTTATACGTTATACGTTATTCGTTATACGTTATACGTTATACGTTATACGTTATACGTTCTACGTTATACGTTGTACGTTATACGTTGTACCTTATACGTTATACGTTATACGTTATACGATATACGTTATACGTTATACGTTATACGTTATACGTTATATGTTTTACGTTATACCATATACGTTATACGTTATACATTATACGTTATACGTTATACGTTATACGTTATACGTTATACGTTATACGTTATACGTTATTCGTTATACGTTATACGTTATACGTTATACGTTATACGTTATACGTTATACGTTATACGTTATACGTTATACGTTATACGTTATACGTTATACGTTATACGTTACTCGTTATACGTAATATGAAATACGTTTCACGTTACAAGTTATACGTTATACGTTATACGTTATACGTTATACGTTATACGTTATACGTTATACGTTATACGGTATACGTTATGCGTTATACGTTATACGTTATACGTTATACGTTATACGTTATACGTTATACGTTTTACGTTATACGTTATAAGTTACACGTTATACATTATAAGTTACACGTTATACATTATACGTTATACGTTATACGTTATACGTTATACGTTATACGTTATACGTTATACGTTATACGTTATACGTTATACGTTATACGTTATACGTTATACGTTATAAGTTATACGTTATACGTTATACGTTATACGTTATACGTTATACGTTATACGTTATACGTTATACGTTATACGTTATACGTTATACGTTATACGTTACTCGTTATACGTAATATGTAATACGTTTTACGTTATAAGTTATACGTTATACGTTATACGTTATACGTTGTACGTTATACGTTAAACGTTAGACGTTATATGTTATACGTTATACGTTGTACGTTATACGTTATATGTAATATGTAATACGTTATACGTTATACGCCATACGTTATACGTTACACGTTTAACGTTTTACGTTATGCGTTATACGTTATGCGTTATACGTTATACGTTATACGTTATCCGTTATACGTTATACGTTATACGTTATACGTTATACGTTATACGTTATACGTTATACGTTATTCGTTATACGTTATACGTTATACGTTATACGTTATACGTTCTACGTTATACGTTGTACGTTATACGTTGTACCTTATACGTTATACGTTATACGTTATACGATATACGTTATACGTTATACGTTATACGTTATACGTTATATGTTTTACGTTATACCATATACGTTATACGTTATACATTATACGTTATACGTTATACGTTATACGTTATACGTTATACGTTATACGTTATACGTTATTCGTTATACGTTATACGTTATACGTTATACGTTATACGTTATACGTTATACGTTATACGTTATACGTTATACGTTATACGTTATACGTTATACGTTATACGTTATACGTTACTCGTTATACGTAATATGAAATACGTTTCACGTTACAAGTTATACGTTATACGTTATACGTTATACGTTATACGTTATACGTTATACGTTATACGTTATACGGTATACGTTATGCGTTATACGTTATACGTTATACGTTATACGTTATACGTTATACGTTATACGTTATACGTTATACGTTTTACGTTATACGTTATAAGTTACACGTTATACATTATAAGTTACACGTTATACATTATACGTTATACGTTATACGTTATACGTTATACGTTATACGTTATAGGTTATACGTTATACGTTATACGTTATACGTTATACGTTATACGTTATACGTTATACGTTATACGTTATACGTTATACGTTATACGTTATACGTTATACGTTATACGTTATACGTTATACGTTATACGTTATACGTTATACGTTATACGTTATACGTTATACGTTATACGTTATACGTTATACGTTATACGTTATACGTTATACGTTATACGTTATACGTTATACGTTATACGTTATACGTTATACGTTATACGTTATACGTTATACGTTATACGTTATACGTTATACGTTATACGTTATACGTTATACGTTATACGTTATACGTTACTCGTTATACGTAATATGTAATACGTTTTACGTTATAAGTTATACGTTATACGTTATACGTTATACGTTGTACGTTATACGTTAAACGTTAGGCGTTATATGTTATACGTTATACGTTATACGTTATGTGTTATACGTTATACGTTATACGTTATACGTTATGCGTTATGCGTTATACGTTATACGTTATGCGTTATACGTTATACGTTATACGTTATACGTTATACGTTATACGTTATACGTTATACGTTATACGTTATACGTTATACGTTATACGTTATACGTTATACGTTATACGATATACGTTATAAGTTATACGTTATACGTTATACGTTATAGGTCATACCTTATACGTGATACGTCATACGTTATACGTTATACGTTATACGTTATTCGTTATCCGTTATACGTTATACGTTATACGTTATACGTTATACGTTATACGTTAAACGTTATACGTTATACGTTATACGTTATACGATATACGTTATACGTTATACGTTGTACGTTATACGTTATACGTTATACGTTATACGTTATACGTTATACGTTATACGTTATACGTTATACGTTATACGTTATACGTTATACGTTATACGTTATACGTCATACGTTATATGTTATACGTTATACGTTATACGTTATGCGTTATACGTTATACGTTAAACGTTATACGTTATACGTTATACGTTATACGATATACGTTATACGTTATACGTTGTACGTTATACGTTATGCGTTATACGTTATACGTTATACGTTATCCGTTATACGTTATACGTTATACGTTATACGTTATACGTTATACGTTATACGTTATACGTTATTCGTTATACGTTATACGTTATACGTTATACGTTATACGTTCTACGTTATACGTTGTACGTTATACGTTGTACCTTATACGTTATACGTTATACGTTATACGATATACGTTATACGTTATACGTTATACGTTATACGTTATATGTTTTACGTTATACCATATACGTTATACGTTATACATTATACGTTATACGTTATACGTTATACGTTATACGTTATACGTTATACGTTATACGTTATTCGTTATACGTTATACGTTATACGTTATACGTTATACGTTATACGTTATACGTTATACGTTATACGTTATACGTTATACGTTATACGTTATACGTTATACGTTATACGTTACTCGTTATACGTAATATGAAATACGTTTCACGTTACAAGTTATACGTTATACGTTATACGTTATACGTTATACGTTATACGTTATACGTTATACGTTATACGGTATACGTTATGCGTTATACGTTATACGTTATACGTTATACGTTATACGTTATACGTTATACGTTTTACGTTATACGTTATAAGTTACACGTTATACATTATAAGTTACACGTTATACATTATACGTTATACGTTATACGTTATACGTTATACGTTATACGTTATACGTTATACGTTATACGTTATACGTTATACGTTATACGTTATACGTTATACGTTATAAGTTATACGTTATACGTTATACGTTATACGTTATACGTTATACGTTATACGTTGTACGTTATACGTTAAACGTTAGACGTTATATGTTATACGTTATACGTTGTACGTTATACGTTATATGTAATATGTAATACGTTATACGTTATACGCCATACGTTATACGTTACACGTTTAACGTTTTACGTTATGCGTTATACGTTATGCGTTATACGTTATACGTTATACGTTATCCGTTATACGTTATACGTTATACGTTATACGTTATACGTTATACGTTATACGTTATACGTTATTCGTTATACGTTATACGTTATACGTTATACGTTATACGTTCTACGTTATACGTTGTACGTTATACGTTGTACCTTATACGTTATACGTTATACGTTATACGATATACGTTATACGTTATACGTTATACGTTATACGTTATATGTTTTACGTTATACCATATACGTTATACGTTATACATTATACGTTATACGTTATACGTTATACGTTATACGTTATACGTTATACGTTATACGTTATTCGTTATACGTTATACGTTATACGTTATACGTTATACGTTATACGTTATACGTTATACGTTATACGTTATACGTTATACGTTATACGTTATACGTTATACGTTATACGTTACTCGTTATACGTAATATGAAATACGTTTCACGTTACAAGTTATACGTTATACGTTATACGTTATACGTTATACGTTATACGTTATACGTTATACGGTATACGTTATGCGTTATACGTTATACGTTATACGTTATACGTTATACGTTATACGTTATACGTTTTACGTTATACGTTATAAGTTACACGTTATACATTATAAGTTACACGTTATACATTATACGTTATACGTTATACGTTATACGTTATACGTTATACGTTATAGGTTATACGTTATACGTTATACGTTATACGTTATACGTTATACGTTATACGTTATACGTTATACGTTATACGTTATACGTTATACGTTATACGTTATACGTTATACGTTATACGTTATACGTTATACGTTATACGTTATACGTTATACGTTATACGTTATACGTTATACGTTATACGTTATACGTTATTCGTTATACGTTATACGTTATACGTTATACGTTATACGTTATACGTTATACGTTATACGTTATACGTTATACGTTATACGTTATACGTTATACGTTATACGTTACTCGTTATACGTAATATGTAATACGTTTTACGTTATAAGTTATACGTTATACGTTATACGTTATACGTTGTACGTTATACGTTAAACGTTAGGCGTTATATGTTATACGTTATACGTTATACGTTATGTGTTATACGTTATACGTTATACGTTATACGTTATGCGTTATGCGTTATACGTTATACGTTATGCGTTATACGTTATACGTTATACGTTATACGTTATACGTTATACGTTATACGTTATACGTTATACGTTATACGTTATACGTTATACGTTATACGTTATACGTTATACGTTATACGTTATACGTTACTCGTTATACGTAATATGTAATACGTTTTACGTTATAAGTTATACGTTATACGTTATACGTTATACGTTGTACGTTATACGTTAAACGTTAGACGTTATATGTTATACGTTATACGTTGTACGTTATACGTTATATGTAATATGTAATACGTTATACGTTATACGCCATACGTTATACGTTATACGCCATACGTTATACGTTACACGTTTAACGTTTTACGTTATGCGTTATACGTTATGCGTTATACGTTATACGTTATACGTTATCCGTTATACGTTATACGTTATACGTAATACGTTATACGTTATACGTTATACGTTATACGTTACTCGTTATACGTAATATGTAATACGTTTTACGTTATAAGTTATACGTTATACGTTATACGTTATACGTTGTACGTTATACGTTAAACGTTAGACGTTATATGTTATACGTTATACGTTGTACGTTATACGTTATATGTAATATGTAATACGTTATACGTTATACGCCATACGTTATACGTTACACGTTTAACGTTTTACGTTATGCGTTATACGTTATGCGTTATACGTTATACGTCATACGTTATCCGTTATACGTTATACGTTATACGTTATACGTTATACGTTATACGTTATACGTTATACGTTATTCGTTATACGTTATAAGTTATTCGTTATTCGTTATACGTTATACGTTATACGTTATGCGTTATACGTTATACGTTATACGTTGTACGTTATACGTTTTACGTTATACGTTGTACGTTATACGTTATACGTTATACGTTATACGTTATACGTTATACGTTATACGTTATACGTTATACGTTATTAGTTATACGTCATACGTTATACGTTATACGTCATACGTTATCCGTTATACGTTATACGTTATACGTTATACGTTATGCGTTATACGTTATACTTTATACGTTATACGTTATACGTTTGACGTTACACGCTGTACGTTATGCGTTATACGTTATACGTTATACGTTATACGTTATACGTTATTTCTTAAACGTTATACGTTATACGTTATACGTTATACGTTATACGTTATACGATATACGTTATACGTTATACGTTATACGTTATACGTTATGTGTTATACGTTATACGTTATACGTTATACGTCATGCGTTATACGTTATTAGTTATACGTTATGCGTTATACGTTATACGTTATTAGTTATACGTTATACGTTATTAGTTATACGTTATACGTTATACGTTATACGTTATACGTTATACGTTATACGTTAAACGTTATACGTTATACGTTATACGTTATACGTTATACGTTATACGTTATACGTTATACGTTATACGTTGTTCGTTATACGTTATACGTTATACGATATACGTTATACGTTATACGTTATACGTTATACGTTATACGTTTCTCGTTATACGTAAAATGTAATACGTTTTACGTTATAAGTTATACGTTATACGTAAAACGTTATACGTTATACGTTATACGTTATACGTTATACGTTATACGTTATACGTTATACGTTATACGTTATACGTTATACGTTACTCGTTATACGTAATATGTAATACGTTTTACGTTATAAGTTATACGTTATACGTTATACGTTATACGTTGTACGTTATACGTTAAACGTTAGACGTTATATGTTATACGTTATACGTTGTACGTTATACGTTATATGTAATATGTAATACGTTATACGTTATACGCCATACGTTATACGTTACACGTTTAACGTTTTACGTTATGCGTTATACGTTATGCGTTATACGTTATACGTTATACGTTATCCGTTATACGTTATACGTTATACGTTATACGTTATACGTTATACGTTATACGTTATACGTTATTCGTTATACGTTATACGTTATACGTTATACGTTATACGTTCTACGTTATACGTTGTACGTTATACGTTGTACCTTATACGTTATACGTTATACGTTATACGATATACGTTATACGTTATACGTTATACGTTATACGTTATATGTTTTACGTTATACCATATACGTTATACGTTATACATTATACGTTATACGTTATACGTTATACGTTATACGTTATACGTTATACGTTATACGTTATTCGTTATACGTTATACGTTATACGTTATACGTTATACGTTATACGTTATACGTTATACGTTATACGTTATACGTTATACGTTATACGTTATACGTTATACGTTATACGTTACTCGTTATACGTAATATGAAATACGTTTCACGTTACAAGTTATACGTTATACGTTATACGTTATACGTTATACGTTATACGTTATACGTTATACGTTATACGGTATACGTTATGCGTTATACGTTATACGTTATACGTTATACGTTATACGTTATACGTTATACGTTATACGTTATACGTTTTACGTTATACGTTATAAGTTACACGTTATACATTATAAGTTACACGTTATACATTATACGTTATACGTTATACGTTATACGTTATACGTTATACGTTATAGGTTATACGTTATACGTTATACGTTATACGTTATACGTTATACGTTATACGTTATACGTTATACGTTATACGTTATACGTTATACGTTATACGTTATACGTTATACGTTATACGTTATACGTTATACGTTATACGTTATACGTTATACGTTATACGTTATACGTTATACGTTATACGTTATACGTTATACGTTATACGTTATACGTTATACGTTATACGTTATACGTTATACGTTATACGTTATACGTTATACGTTATACGTTATACGTTATACGTTATACGTTATACGTTATACGTTATACGTTATACGTTACTCGTTATACGTAATATGTAATACGTTTTACGTTATAAGTTATACGTTATACGTTATACGTTATACGTTGTACGTTATACGTTAAACGTTAGGCGTTATATGTTATACGTTATACGTTATACGTTATGTGTTATACGTTATACGTTATACGTTATACGTTATGCGTTATGCGTTATACGTTATACGTTATGCGTTATACGTTATACGTTATACGTTATACGTTATACGTTATACGTTATACGTTATACGTTATACGTTATACGTTATACGTTATACGTTATACGTTATACGTTATACGTTATACGTTATAAGTTATACGTTATACGTTATACGTTATAGGTCATACCTTATACGTGATACGTCATACGTTATACGTTATACGTTATACGTTATTCGTTATCCGTTATACGTTATACGTTATACGTTATACGTTATACGTTATACGTTAAACGTTATACGTTATACGTTATACGTTATACGATATACGTTATACGTTATACGTTGTACGTTATACGTTATACGTTATACGTAAAACGTTATACGTTATACGTTATACGTTATACGTTATACGCTATACGTTATACGTTATACGTTATACGTTATACGTTATATGTTTTACGTTATACGTTATACGTTATACGTTATACGTTATACGTTATACGTTATACGTTATACGTTATACGTTATACGTTACTCGTTATACGTAATATGTAATACGTTTTACGTTATAAGTTATACGTTATACGTTATACGTTATTCGTTATACGTTATACGTTATACGTTATACGTTATACGGTATACGTTATGCGTTATACATTATACGATATACGTTATACGTTATACGTTATACGTTAAATGTTATACGTTATACGTTATACGTTATACGTTATACGTTATACGTTATACGTTATACGTTATACGTTGTACGTTATACGTTTTACGTTATACGTTGTACGTTATACGTTATACGTTATACGTTATACGTTATACGTTATACGTTATACGTTATACGTTATACGTTATTAGTTATACGTCATACGTTATACGTTATACGTTATACGTCATACGTTATACGTTATACGTTGTACGTTATACGTTATACGTTATACGTTATACGTTATACGTTATACGTTATACGTTATACGTTATACGTTATACGTTATACGTTATACGTTATACGTTATACGTCATACGTTATATGTTATACGTTATACGTTATACGTTATGCGTTATACGTTATACGTTATACGTTAAACGTTATACGTTATACGTTATACGTTATACGATATACGTTATACGTTATACGTTGTACGTTATACGTTATACGTTATACGTTATACGTTATACGTTATACGTTATACGTTATACGTTATACGTTATACGTTATACGTTATACGTTATACGTTATACGTCATACGTTATATGTTATACGTTATACGTTATACGTTATGCGTTATACGTTATACGTTAAACGTTATACGTTATACGTTATACGTTATACGATATACGTTATACGTTATACGTTGTACGTTATACGTTATGCGTTATACGTTATACGTTATACGTTATCCGTTATACGTTATACGTTATACGTTATACGTTATACGTTATACGTTATACGTTATACGTTATTCGTTATACGTTATACGTTATACGTTATACGTTATACGTTCTACGTTATACGTTGTACGTTATACGTTGTACCTTATACGTTATACGTTATACGTTATACGATATACGTTATACGTTATACGTTATACGTTATACGTTATATGTTTTACGTTATACCATATACGTTATACGTTATACATTATACGTTATACGTTATACGTTATACGTTATACGTTATACGTTATACGTTATACGTTATACGTTATTCGTTATACGTTATACGTTATACGTTATACGTTATACGTTATACGTTATACGTTATACGTTATACGTTATACGTTATACGTTATACGTTATACGTTATACGTTATACGTTACTCGTTATACGTAATATGAAATACGTTTCACGTTACAAGTTATACGTTATACGTTATACGTTATACGTTATACGTTATACGTTATACGTTATACGTTATACGGTATACGTTATGCGTTATACGTTATACGTTATACGTTATACGTTATACGTTATACGTTATACGTTTTACGTTATACGTTATAAGTTACACGTTATACATTATAAGTTACACGTTATACATTATACGTTATACGTTATACGTTATACGTTATACGTTATACGTTATACGTTATACGTTATACGTTATACGTTATACGTTATACGTTATACGTTATACGTTATAAGTTATACGTTATACGTTATACGTTATACGTTATACGTTATACGTTATACGTTGTACGTTATACGTTAAACGTTAGACGTTATATGTTATACGTTATACGTTGTACGTTATACGTTATATGTAATATGTAATACGTTATACGTTATACGCCATACGTTATACGTTACACGTTTAACGTTTTACGTTATGCGTTATACGTTATGCGTTATACGTTATACGTTATACGTTATCCGTTATACGTTATACGTTATACGTTATACGTTATACGTTATACGTTATACGTTATACGTTATTCGTTATACGTTATACGTTATACGTTATACGTTATACGTTCTACGTTATACGTTGTACGTTATACGTTGTACCTTATACGTTATACGTTATACGTTATACGATATACGTTATACGTTATACGTTATACGTTATACGTTATATGTTTTACGTTATACCATATACGTTATACGTTATACATTATACGTTATACGTTATACGTTATACGTTATACGTTATACGTTATACGTTATACGTTATTCGTTATACGTTATACGTTATACGTTATACGTTATACGTTATACGTTATACGTTATACGTTATACGTTATACGTTATACGTTATACGTTATACGTTATACGTTATACGTTACTCGTTATACGTAATATGAAATACGTTTCACGTTACAAGTTATACGTTATACGTTATACGTTATACGTTATACGTTATACGTTATACGTTATACGTTATACGTTATACGGTATACGTTATGCGTTATACGTTATACGTTATACGTTATACGTTATACGTTATACGTTATACGTTTTACGTTATACGTTATAAGTTACATGTTATACATTATAAGTTACACGTTATACATTATACGTTATACGTTATACGTTATACGTTATACGTTATACGTTATAGGTTATACGTTATACGTTATACGTTATACGTTATACGTTATACGTTATACGTTATACGTTATACGTTATACGTTATACGTTATACGTTATACGTTATACGTTATACGTTATACGTTATACGTTATACGTTATACGTTATACGTTATACGTTATACGTTATACGTTATACGTTATACGTTATTCGTTATACGTTATACGTTATACGTTATACGTTATACGTTATACGTTATACGTTATACGTTATACGTTATACGTTATACGTTATACGTTATACGTTATACGTTACTCGTTATACGTAATATGTAATACGTTTTACGTTATAAGTTATACGTTATACGTTATACGTTATACGTTGTACGTTATACGTTAAACGTTAGGCGTTATATGTTATACGTTATACGTTATACGTTATGTGTTATACGTTATACGTTATACGTTATACGTTATGCGTTATGCGTTATACGTTATACGTTATGCGTTATACGTTATACGTTATACGTTATACGTTATACGTTATACGTTATACGTTATACGTTATACGTTATACGTTATACGTTATACGTTATACGTTATACGTTATACGTTATACGTTATACGTTACTCGTTATACGTAATATGTAATACGTTTTACGTTATAAGTTATACGTTATACGTTATACGTTATACGTTGTACGTTATACGTTAAACGTTAGACGTTATATGTTATACGTTATACGTTGTACGTTATACGTTATATGTAATATGTAATACGTTATACGTTATACGCCATACGTTATACGTTATACGCCATACGTTATACGTTACACGTTTAACGTTTTACGTTATGCGTTATACGTTATGCGTTATACGTTATACGTTATACGTTATCCGTTATACGTTATACGTTATACGTAATACGTTATACGTTATACGTTATACGTTATACGTTACTCGTTATACGTAATATGTAATACGTTTTACGTTATAAGTTATACGTTATACGTTATACGTTATACGTTGTACGTTATACGTTAAACGTTAGACGTTATATGTTATACGTTATACGTTGTACGTTATACGTTATATGTAATATGTAATACGTTATACGTTATACGCCATACGTTATACGTTACACGTTTAACGTTTTACGTTATGCGTTATACGTTATGCGTTATACGTTATACGTCATACGTTATCCGTTATACGTTATACGTTATACGTTATACGTTATACGTTATACGTTATACGTTATACGTTATTCGTTATACGTTATAAGTTATTCGTTATTCGTTATACGTTATACGTTATACGTTATGCGTTATACGTTATACGTTATACGTTGTACGTTATACGTTTTACGTTATACGTTGTACGTTATACGTTATACGTTATACGTTATACGTTATACGTTATACGTTATACGTTATACGTTATACGTTATTAGTTATACGTCATACGTTATACGTTATACGTCATACGTTATCCGTTATACGTTATACGTTATACGTTATACGTTATGCGTTATACGTTATACTTTATACGTTATACGTTATACGTTTGACGTTACACGCTGTACGTTATGCGTTATACGTTATACGTTATACGTTATACGTTATACGTTATTTCTTAAACGTTATACGTTATACGTTATACGTTATACGTTACACGTTATACGATATACGTTATACGTTATACGTTATACGTTATACGTTATGTGTTATACGTTATACGTTATACGTTATACGTCATGCGTTATACGTTATTAGTTATACGTTATGCGTTATACGTTATACGTTATTAGTTATACGTTATACGTTATTAGTTATACGTTATACGTTATACGTTATACGTTATACGTTATACGTTATACGTTAAACGTTATACGTTATACGTTATACGTTATACGTTATACGTTATACGTTATACGTTATACGTTATACGTTGTTCGTTATACGTTATACGTTATACGATATACGTTATACGTTATACGTTATACGTTATACGTTATACGTTTCTCGTTATACGTAAAATGTAATACGTTTTACGTTATAAGTTATACGTTATACGTAAAACGTTATACGTTATACGTTATACGTTATACGTTATACGTTATACGTTATACGTTATACGTTATACGTTATACGTTATACGTTACTCGTTATACGTAATATGTAATACGTTTTACGTTATAAGTTATACGTTATACGTTATACGTTATACGTTGTACGTTATACGTTAAACGTTAGACGTTATATGTTATACGTTATACGTTGTACGTTATACGTTATATGTAATATGTAATACGTTATACGTTATACGCCATACGTTATACGTTACACGTTTAACGTTTTACGTTATGCGTTATACGTTATGCGTTATACGTTATACGTTATACGTTATCCGTTATACGTTATACGTTATACGTTATACGTTATACGTTATACGTTATACGTTATACGTTATTCGTTATACGTTATACGTTATACGTTATACGTTATACGTTCTACGTTATACGTTGTACGTTATACGTTGTACCTTATACGTTATACGTTATACGTTATACGATATACGTTATACGTTATACGTTATACGTTATACGTTATATGTTTTACGTTATACCATATACGTTATACGTTATACATTATACGTTATACGTTATACGTTATACGTTATACGTTATACGTTATACGTTATACGTTATTCGTTATACGTTATACGTTATACGTTATACGTTATACGTTATACGTTATACGTTATACGTTATACGTTATACGTTATACGTTATACGTTATACGTTATACGTTATACGTTACTCGTTATACGTAATATGAAATACGTTTCACGTTACAAGTTATACGTTATACGTTATACGTTATACGTTATACGTTATACGTTATACGTTATACGTTATACGGTATACGTTATGCGTTATACGTTATACGTTATACGTTATACGTTATACGTTATACGTTATACGTTATACGTTATACGTTATACGTTTTACGTTATACGTTATAAGTTACACGTTATACATTATAAGTTACACGTTATACATTATACGTTATACGTTATACGTTATACGTTATACGTTATACGTTATAGGTTATACGGTATACGTTATACGTTATACGTTATACGTTATACGTTATACGTTATACGTTATACGTTATACGTTATACGTTATACGTTATACGTTATACGTTATACGTTATACGTTATACGTTATACGTTATACGTTATACGTTATACGTTATACGTTATACGTTATACGTTATACGTTATACGTTATACGTTATACGTTATACGTTATACGTTATACGTTATACGTTATACGTTATACGTTATACGTTATACGTTATACGTTATACGTTATACGTTATACGTTATACGTTATACGTTATACGTTATACGTTATACGTTACTCGTTATACGTAATATGTAATACGTTTTACGTTATAAGTTATACGTTATACGTTATACGTTATACGTTGTACGTTATACGTTAAACGTTAGGCGTTATATGTTATACGTTATACGTTATACGTTATGTGTTATACGTTATACGTTATACGTTATACGTTATGCGTTATGCGTTATACGTTATACGTTATGCGTTATACGTTATACGTTATACGTTATACGTTATACGTTATACGTTATACGTTATACGTTATACGTTATACGTTATACGTTATACGTTATACGTTATACGTTATACGTTATACGTTATAAGTTATACGTTATACGTTATACGTTATAGGTCATACCTTATACGTGATACGTCATACGTTATACGTTATACGTTATACGTTATTCGTTATCCGTTATACGTTATACGTTATACGTTATACGTTATACGTTATACGTTAAACGTTATACGTTATACGTTATACGTTATACGATATACGTTATACGTTATACGTTGTACGTTATACGTTATACGTTATACGTAAAACGTTATACGTTATACGTTATACGTTATACGTTATACGCTATACGTTATACGTTATACGTTATACGTTATACGTTATATGTTTTACGTTATACGTTATACGTTATACGTTATACGTTATACGTTATACGTTATACGTTATACGTTATACGTTATACGTTACTCGTTATACGTAATATGTAATACGTTTTACGTTATAAGTTATACGTTATACGTTATACGTTATTCGTTATACGTTATACGTTATACGTTATACGTTATACGGTATACGTTATGCGTTATACATTATACGATATACGTTATACGTTATACGTTATACGTTAAATGTTATACGTTATACGTTATACGTTATACGTTATACGTTATACGTTATACGTTATACGTTATACGTTGTACGTTATACGTTTTACGTTATACGTTGTACGTTATACGTTATACGTTATACGTTATACGTTATACGTTATACGTTATACGTTATACGTTATACGTTATTAGTTATACGTCATACGTTATACGTTATACGTTATACGTCATACGTTATACGTTATACGTTATACGTTATACGTTATACGTTATACGTTATACGTTATACGTTATACGTTATACGTTATACGTTATACGTTATACGTTATACGTTTTACGTTGTACGTTATACGTTGTACGTTATACGTTGTACGTTATACGTTGTACGTTATACGTTGTACGTTATACGTTATACGTTATACGTTATACGTTATACGTTATACGTTACACGTTATACGTTATACGTTATACGTTATACGTTATACGTTATACGTAATACGTTATACGTTACTCGTTATACGTAAAATGTAATACGTTTTACGTTATAAGTTATACGTTATACGTTAAACGTTATACGTTATACGTTATACGTTATACGTTATACGCTATACGTTATACGTTATACGTTATACGTTATACGTTATATGTTTTACGTTATACGTTATACGTTATACGTTATACGTTATACGTTATACGTTATACGTTATACGTTATACGTTATACGTTACTCGTTATACGTAATATGTAATACGTTTTACGTTATAAGTTATACGTTATACGTTATACGTTATTCGTTATACGTTATACGTTATACGTTATACGTTATACGGTATACGTTATGCGTTATACATTATACGATATACGTTATACGTCATACGTTATACGTTATACGTTATACGTTATACGTTATACGTTATACGTTATACGTTTTACGTTATACGTTATACGTTGTACGTTATACGTTGTACGTTATACGTTGTACGTTATACGTTGTACGTTATACGTTGTACGTTATACGTTATACGTTATACGTTATACGTTATACGTTATACGTTACACGTTATACGTTATACGTTATACGTTATACGTTATACGTTATACGGTATACGTTATACGTTATGCGTTATACGTTATACGTTATACGTTATACGTTATACGTTTGACGTTATACGTTATACGGTATACGTTATGCGTTATACGCTATACGTTATGCGTTATAGGATATACGTTATGCGTTATAGGATATACGTTATACGTGATACGTTGTACGTTATACGTTATACGTTATACGTTATACGTTATACGTTATACGTTATACGTTATACGTTATACGTTATACGTTATACGTTATACGTTATACGTTATACGTTATACGTTATTAGTTATACGTCATACGTTATACGTTATACGTTATACGTTACACGTTATACGTTATACGTTATACGTTATACGTTATACGTTATACGTTACTCGTTATACGTAAAATGTAATACGTTTTACGTTATAAGTTATACGTTATACGTTAAACGTTATACGTTATACGTTATACGTTATACGTTATACGCTATACGTTATACGTTGTACGTTATGCGTTATACGTTATGCGTTATACGTTATACGTTATACGTTATACGTTGTACGTTATACGTTATACGTTATACGTTATACGTTATACGTTATACGTTATGCGTTATACGTTATACGTTATACGTTATACGTTATACGTTATACGTTATACGTTATACGTTTGACGTTATACGTTATACGGTATACGTTATACGTTATGCGTTATACGTTATACGTTATACGTTATACGTTATACGTTTGACGTTATACGTTATACGGTATACGTTATGCGTTATACGCTATACGTTATACGTTATACGGTATACGTTATGCGTTATACGCTATACGTTATGCGTTATAGGATATACGTTATGCGTTATAGGATATACGTTATACGTGATACGTTGTACGTTATACGTTATACGTTATACGTTATACGTTATACGTTATGCGTTATACGTTATACGTTATACGTTATACGTTATACGTTATACGTTATACGTTATATGTTTTACGTTAAACGTTATACGTTATACGTTATACGTTATACGTTATACGTTATACGTTAAACGTTATACGTTATACGTTATACGTTTTACGTTATACGTTATATGTTGTACGTTATGCGTTATACGTTATGCGTTATACGTTATACGTTATACGTTATACGTTATACGTTATACGTTTTACGTTATACGTTATACGTTATACGTTATACGTTATACATTATACGTTATACATTATACGTTATACGTTATTCGTTATACGTTGTTCGTTATACGTTATACGTTATACGATATACGTTATACGTTACTCGTTATACGTAAAATGTAATACGTTTTACGTTATAAGTTATACGTTATACGTTATACGTTATACGTTATACGTTATACGTTATACGTTATACGTTATACGTTATACGTTATACGTTATACGTTTGACATTATACGTTATACGGTATACGTTATACGTTATGCGTTATACGTTATACGTTATACGTTATACGTTATACGTTTGACGTTATACGTTATACGGTATACGTTATGCGTTATACGCTATACGTTATGCGTTATAGGATATACGTTATGCGTTATAGGATATACGTTATACGTGATACGTTGTACGTTATACGTTATACGTTATACGTTATACGTTATACGTTATACGTTATACGTTATACGGTATACGTTATACGTTATGCGTTATACGTTATACGATATACGTTATACGTTATACGTTGTACGTTATACGTTATACGTTATACGTTATACGTTATACGTTATACGTTATACGTTATACGTTATACGTTATACGTTATACGGTATACGTTATACGTTATGCGTTATACGTTATACGTTATACGTTATACGTTATACGTTTGACGTTATACGTTATACGGTATACGTTATGCGTTATACGCTATACGTTATGCGTTATAGGATATACGTTATACGTGATACGTTGTACGTTATACGTTATACGTTATACGTTATACGTTATACGTTATACGTTATACGTTATACGGTATACGTTATACGTTATGCGTTATACGTTATACGATATACGTTATACGTTATACGTTGTACGTTATACGTTATACGTTATACGTTATACGTTATACGTTATACGTTATACGTTATACGTTATACGTTATACGTTATACGGTATACGTTATACGTTATGCGTTATACGTTATACGTTATACGTTATACGTTATACGGTATACGTTATGCGTTATACGCTATACGTTATGCGTTATAGGATATACGTTATGCGTTATAGGATATACGTTATACGTGATACGTTGTACGTTATACGTTATACGTTATACGTTATACGTTATACGTTATACGTTATACGTTATACGTTATACGTTATACGTTATACGTTATACGTTATACGTTATACGTTATTAGTTATACGTCATACGTTATACGTTATACGTTATACGTTACACGTTATACGTTATACGTTATACGTTATACGTTATACGTTATACGTTACTCGTTATACGTAAAATGTAATACGTTTTACGTTATAAGTTATACGTTATACGTTAAACGTTATACGTTATACGTTATACGTTATACGTTATACGCTATACGTTATACGTTGTACGTTATGCGTTATACGTTATGCGTTATACGTTATACGTTATACGTTATACGTTGTACGTTATACGTTATACGTTATACGTTATACGTTATACGTTATACGTTATGCGTTATACGTTATACGTTATACGTTATACGTTATACGTTATACGTTATACGTTATACGTTTGACGTTATACGTTATACGGTATACGTTATACGTTATGCGTTATACGTTATACGTTATACGTTATACGTTATACGTTTGACGTTATACGTTATACGGTATACGTTATGCGTTATACGCTATACGTTATACGTTATACGGTATACGTTATGCGTTATACGCTATACGTTATGCGTTATAGGATATACGTTATGCGTTATAGGATATACGTTATACGTGATACGTTGTACGTTATACGTTATACGTTATACGTTATACGTTATACGTTATACGTTATACGTTATACGTTATACGTTATACGTTATACGTTATACGTTATACGTTATATGTTTTACGTTAAACGTTATACGTTATACGTTATACGTTATACGTTATACGTTATACGTTAAACGTTATACGTTATACGTTATACGTTTTACGTTATACGTTATATGTTGTACGTTATGCGTTATACGTTATGCGTTATACGTTATACGTTATACGTTATACGTTATACGTTATACGTTTTACGTTATACGTTATACGTTATACGTTATACGTTATACATTATACGTTATACATTATACGTTATACGTTATTCGTTATACGTTGTTCGTTATACGTTATACGTTATACGATATACGTTATACGTTACTCGTTATACGTAAAATGTAATACGTTTTACGTTATAAGTTATACGTTATACGTTATACGTTATACGTTATACGTTATACGTTATACGTTATACGTTATACGTTATACGTTATACGTTATACGTTATACGTTATACGTTTGACATTATACGTTATACGGTATACGTTATACGTTATGCGTTATACGTTATACGTTATACGTTATACGTTATACGTTTGACGTTATACGTTATACGGTATACGTTATGCGTTATACGCTATACGTTATGCGTTATAGGATATACGTTATGCGTTATAGGATATACGTTATACGTGATACGTTGTACGTTATACGTTATACGTTATACGTTATACGTTATACGTTATACGTTATACGTTATACGGTATACGTTATACGTTATGCGTTATACGTTATACGATATACGTTATACGTTATACGTTGTACGTTATACGTTATACGTTATACGTTATACGTTATACGTTATACGTTATACGTTATACGTTATACGTTATACGTTATACGGTATACGTTATACGTTATGCGTTATACGTTATACGTTATACGTTATACGTTATACGTTTGACGTTATACGTTATACGGTATACGTTATGCGTTATACGCTATACGTTATGCGTTATAGGATATACGTTATGCGTTATAGGATATACGTTATACGTGATACGTTGTACGTTATACGTTATACGTTATACGTTATACGTTATACGTTATACGTTATACGTTTTACGTTATACGTTATACGTTATACGTTATACGTTATACATTATACGTTATACGTTATACGTTATACGTTATTCGTTATACGTTGTTCGTTATACGTTATACGTTATACGATATACGTTATACGTTACTCGTTATACGTAAAATGTAATACGTTTTGCGTTATAAGTTATACGTTATACGTTATACGTTATACGTTATACGTTATACGTTATACGTTATACGTTATACGTTATACGTTATACGGTATACGTTATGCGTTATACGTTATGCGTTATACGTTATACGTTATACGTTATACGTTATACGTTTGACGTTATACGTTATACGGTATACGTTATGCGTTATACGCTATACGTTATGCGTTATAGGATATACGTTATGCGTTATAGGATATACGTTATACGTGATACGTTGTACGTTATACGTTATACGTTATACGTTATACGTTATACGTTATACGTTATTCGTTATACGTTATACGTTATACGTTATACGTTATACGTTATACGTTATACGTTATGCGTTATACGTTATACGTTATACGTTATACGTTATACGTTTGACGTTATACGTTATACGGTATACGTTATGCGTTATACGCTATACGTTATGCGTTATAGGATATACGTTATGCGTTATAGGATATACGTTATACGTGATACGTTGTACGTTATACGTTATACGTTATAAGTTATACGTTATACGTTATACGTTATAGGTCATACCTTATACGTGATACGTCATACGTTATACGTTATACGTTATACGTCATACGTTATACGTTATACGTTATACGTTATACGTTATACGTTATACGTTATACGTTATACGTTATACGTTATACGTTATACGTTATACGTTATACGTTATACGTTATACGTTATACGTTATACGTTATACGTTATACGTTATACGTTATACGTTATACGTTATACGTTATACGTTTTACGTTATACGTTATACGTTATACGTTATACATTATACGTTATACGTTATACGTTATACGTTATACGTTATTCGTTATACGTTATACGTTATACGTTATACGTTATACGTTATACGTTATACGTTATACGGTATACGTTATACGTTATGCGTTATACGTTATACGATATACGTTATACGTTATACGTTGTACGTTATACGTTATACGTTATACGTTATACGTTATACGTTATACGTTATACGTTATACGTTATACGTTATACGTTATACGTTATACGGTATACGTTATGCGTTATACATTATACGTTATACGTTATACGTTATACGTTATACGTTATACGTTATACGTTATACGTTATACGTTATACGGTATACGTTATACGTTATGCGTTATACGTTATACGTTATACGTTATACGTTATACGTTTGACGTTATACGTTATACGGTATACGTTATGCGTTATACGCTATACGTTATGCGTTATAGGATATACGTTATGCGTTATAGGATATACGTTATACGTGATACGTTGTACGTTATACGTTATACGTTATACGTTATACGTTATACGTTATACGTTATACGTTTTACGTTATACGTTATACGTTATACGTTATACGTTATACATTATACGTTATACGTTATACGTTATACGTTATTCGTTATACGTTGTTCGTTATACGTTATACGTTATACGATATACGTTATACGTTACTCGTTATACGTAAAATGTAATACGTTTTGCGTTATAAGTTATACGTTATACGTTATACGTTATACGTTATACGTTATACGTTATACGTTATACGTTATACGTTATACGTTATACGGTATACGTTATGCGTTATACATTATACGTTATACGTTATACGTTATACGTTATACGTTATACGTTATACGTTTGACATTATACGTTATACGGTATACGTTATACGTTATGCGTTATACGTTATACGTTATACGTTATACGTTATACGTTATACGTTTGACGTTATACGTTATACGGTATACGTTATGCGTTATACGCTATACGTTATGCGTTATAGGATATACGTTATGCGTTATAGGATATACGTTATACGTGATACGTTGTACGTTATACGTTATACGTTATAAGTTATACGTTATACGTTATACGTTATAGGTCATACCTTATACGTGATACGTCATACGTTATACGTTATACGTTATACGTTATTCGTTATCCGTTATACGTTATACGTTATACGTTATACGTTATACGTTATACGTTTTACGTTATACGTTATACGTTATACGTTATACATTATACGTTATACGTTATACGTTATACGTTATACGTTATTCGTTATACGTTATACGTTATACGTTATACGTTATACGTTATACGTTATACGTTATGCGTTATACGTTATACGTTATACGTTATACGTTATACGTTTGACGTTATACGTTATACGGTATACGTTATGCGTTATACGCTATACGTTATGCGTTATAGGATATACGTTATGCGTTATAGGATATACGTTATACGTGATACGTTGTACGTTATACGTTATACGTTATAAGTTATACGTTATACGTTATACGTTATAGGTCATACCTTATACGTGATACGTCATACGTTATACGTTATACGTTATACGTCATACGTTATACGTTATACGTTATACGTTATACGTTATACGTTATACGTTATACGTTATACGTTATACGTTATACGTTATACGTTATACGTTATACGTTATACGTTATACGTTATACGTTATACGTTATACGTTATACGTTATACGTTATACGTTATACGTTTTACGTTATACGTTATACGTTATACGTTATACATTATACGTTATACGTTATACGTTATACGTTATACGTTATTCGTTATACGTTATACGTTATACGTTATACGTTATACGTTATACGTTATACGTTATACGGTATACGTTATACGTTATGCGTTATACGTTATACGATATACGTTATACGTTATACGTTGTACGTTATACGTTATACGTTATACGTTATACGTTATACGTTATACGTTATACGTTATACGTTATACGTTATACGTTATACGTTATACGGTATACGTTATGCGTTATACATTATACGTTATACGTTATACGTTATACGTTATACGTTATACGTTATACGTTTGACATTATACGTTATACGGTATACGTTATACGTTATGCGTTATACGTTATACGTTATACGTTATACGTTATACGTTTGACGTTATACGTTATACGGTATACGTTATGCGTTATACGCTATACGTTATGCGTTATAGGATATACGTTATGCGTTATAGGATATACGTTATACGTGATACGTTGTACGTTATACGTTATACGTTATACGTTATACGTTATACGTTATACGTTATACGTTATACGTTATACGTTATACGTTATACGTTATACGTTATACGTTATACGTTATACGTTATACGTTATACGTTATACGTTATACGTTATACGTTATACGTTTTACGTTATACGTTATACGTTATACGTTATACATTATACGTTATACGTTATACGTTATACGTTATACGTTATTCGTTATACGTTATACGTTATACGTTATACGTTATACGTTATACGTTATACGTTATACGGTATACGTTATACGTTATGCGTTATACGTTATACGTTATACGTTATACGTTATACGTTTGACGTTATACGTTATACGGTATACGTTATGCGTTATACGCTATACGTTATGCGTTATAGGATATACGTTATGCGTTATAGGATATACGTTATACGTGATACGTTGTACGTTATACGTTATACGTTATACGTTATACGTTATACGTTATACGTTTTACGTTATACGTTATACGTTATACGTTGTACGTTATACATTATACGTTATACGTTATACGTTATACGTTATTCGTTATACGTTGTTCGTTATACGATATACGTTATACGATATACGTTATACGTTACTCGTTATACGTAAAATGTAATACGTTTTGCGTTATAAGTTATACGTTATACGTTATACGTTATACGTTATACGTTATACGTTATACGTTATACGTTATACGTTATACGTTATACGTTATACGGTATACGTTATGCGTTATACATTATACGTTATACGTTATACGTTATACGTTATACGTTATACGTTATACGTTATACGTTTGACATTATACGTTATACGGTATACGTTATACGTTATGCGTTATACGTTATACGTTATACGTTATACGTTATACGTTTGACGTTATACGTTATACGGTATACGTTATGCGTTATACGCTATACGTTATGCGTTATAGGATATACGTTATGCGTTATAGGATATACGTTATACGTGATACGTTGTACGTTATACGTTATACGTTATAAGTTATACGTTATACGTTATACGTTATAGGTCATACCTTATACGTGATACGTCATACGTTATATGTTATACGTTATACGTTATTCGTTATCCGTTATACGTTATACGTTATACGTTATACGTTATACGTTATACGTTAAACGTTATACGTTATACGTTATACGTTATACGATATACGTTATACGTTATACGTTGTACGTTATACGTTATACGTTATACGTTATACGTTATACGTTATACGTTATACGTTATACGTTATACGTTATACGTTATACGTTATACGTTATACGTTATACGTCATACGTTATACGTTATACGTTATACGTTATACGTTATGCGTTATACGTTATACGTTAAACGTTATACGTTATACGTTATACGTTATACGATATACGTTATACGTTATACGTTGTACGTTATACGTTATACGTTATACGTTATACGTTATACGTTATACGTTATACGTTATACGGTATACGTTATGCGTTATACATTATACGTTATACGTTATACGTTATACGTTATACGTTATACGTTATACGTTTGACATTATACGTTATACGGTATACGTTATACGTTATGCGTTATACGTTATACGTTATACGTTATACGTTTGACATTATACGTTATACGGTATACGTTATACGTTATGCGTTATACGTTATACGTTATACGTTATACGTTATACGTTTGACGTTATACGTTATACGGTATACGTTATGCGTTATACGCTATACGTTATGCGTTATAGGATATACGTTATGCGTTATAGGATATACGTTATACGTGATACGTTGTACGTTATACGTTATACGTTATAAGTTATACGTTATACGTTATACGTTATAGGTCATACCTTATACGTGAAACGTCATACGTTATACGTTATACGTTATACGTTATTCGTTATCCGTTATACGTTATACGTTATACGTTATACGTTATACGTTATACGTTTTACGTTATACGTTATACGTTATACGTTATACATTATACGTTATACGTTATACGTTATACGTTATACGTTATTCGTTATACGTTATACGTTATACGTTATACGTTATACGTTATACGTTATACGTTATGCGTTATACGTTATACGTTATACGTTATACGTTATACGTTTGACGTTATACGTTATACGTTATACGGTATACGTTATGCGTTATACGCTATACGTTATGCGTTATAGGATATACGTTATGCGTTATAGGATATACGTTATACGTGATACGTTGTACGTTATACGTTATACGTTATAAGTTATACGTTATACGTTATACGTTATAGGTCATACCTTATACGTGATACGTCATACGTTATACGTTATACGTTATACGTCATACGTTATACGTTATACGTTATACGTTATACGTTATACGTTATACGTTATACGTTATACGTTATACGTTATACGTTATACGTTATACGTTATACGTTATACGTTATACGTTATACGTTATACGTTATACGTTATACGTTATACGTTTTACGTTATACGTTATACGTTATACGTTATACATTATACGTTATACGTTATACGTTATACGTTATACGTTATTCGTTATACGTTATACGTTATACGTTATACGTTATACGTTATACGTTATACGTTATACGGTATACGTTATACGTTATGCGTTATACGTTATACGATATACGTTATACGTTATACGTTGTACGTTATACGTTATACGTTATACGTTATACGTTATACGTTATACGTTATACGTTATACGTTATACGTTATACGTTATACGTTATACGGTATACGTTATGCGTTATACATTATACGTTATACGTTATACGTTATACGTTATACGTTATACGTTATACGTTTGACATTATACGTTATACGGTATACGTTATACGTTATGCGTTATACGTTATACGTTATACGTTATACGTTATACGTTTGACGTTATACGTTATACGGTATACGTTATGCGTTATACGCTATACGTTATGCGTTATAGGATATACGTTATGCGTTATAGGATATACGTTATACGTGATACGTTGTACGTTATACGTTATACGTTATACGTTATACGTTATACGTTATACGTTATACGTTATACGTTATACATTATACGTTATACGTTATACGTTATACGTTATACGTTATACGTTATACGTTATACGTTATACGTTATACGTTATACGTTATACGTTATACGTTATACGTTATACGTTATACGTTATACGTTTTACGTTATACGTTATACGTTATACGTTATACATTATACGTTATACGTTATACGTTATACGTTATACGTTATTCGTTATACGATATACGTTATACGTTACTCGTTATACGTAAAATGTAATACGTTTTGCGTTATAAGTTATACGTTATACTTTATACGTTATACGTTATACGTTATACGTTATACGTTATACGTTATACGTTATACGTTATACGTTGTACGGTATACGTTATGCGTTATACATTATACGTTATACGTTATACGTTATACGTTATACGTTATACGTTATACGTTTGACATTATACGTTATACGGTATACGTTATACGTTATGCGTTATACGTTATACGTTATACGTTATACGTTATACGTTTGACGTTATACGTTATACGGTATACGTTATGCGTTATACGCTATACGTTATGCGTTATAGGATATACGTTATGCGTTATAGGATATACGTTATACGTGATACGTTGTACGTTATACGTTATACGTTATAAGTTATACGTTATACGTTATACGTTATAGGTCATACCTTATACGTGATACGTCATACGTTATATGTTATACGTTATACGTTATTCGTTATCCGTTATACGTTATACGTTATACGTTATACGTTATACGTTATACGTTAAACGTTATACGTTATACGTTATACGTTATACGATATACGTTATACGTTATACGTTGTACGTTATACGTTATACGTTATACGTTATACGTTATACGTTATACGTTATACGTTATACGTTATACGTTATACGTTATACGTTATACGTTATACGTTATACGTCATACGTTATACGTTATACGTTATACGTTATACGTTATGCGTTATACGTTATACGTTAAACGTTATACGTTATACGTTATACGTTATACGATATACGTTATACGTTATACGTTGTACGTTATACGTTATACGTTATACGTTATACGTTATACGTTATACGTTATACGTTATAAGTTATACGTTATACGTTATACGTTATACGTTGTACGTTATACGTTAAACGTTAGACGTTATATGTTATACGTTATACGTTGTACGTTATACGTTATATGTAATATGTAATACGTTATACGTTATACGCCATACGTTATACGTTACACGTTTAACGTTTTACGTTATGCGTTATACGTTATGCGTTATACGTTATACGTTATACGTTATCCGTTATACGTTATACGTTATACGTAATACGTTATACGTTATACGTTATACGTTATACGTTACTCGTTATACGTAATATGTAATACGTTTTACGTTATAAGTTATACGTTATACGTTATACGTTATACGTTGTACGTTATACGTTAAACGTTAGACGTTATATGTTATACGTTATACGTTGTACGTTATACGTTATATGTAATATGTAATACGTTATACGTTATACGCCATACGTTATACGTTACACGTTTAACGTTTTACGTTATGCGTTATACGTTATGCGTTATACGTTATACGTCATACGTTATCCGTTATACGTTATACGTTATACGTTATACGTTATACGATATACGTTATACGTTATACGTTATTCATTATACGTTATAAGTTATTCGTTATTCGTTATACGTTATACGTTATACGTTATGCGTTATACGTTATACGTTATACGTTATGCGTTATACGTTATACTTTATACGTTATACGTTATACGTTTGACGTTACACGCTGTACGTTATGCGTTATACGTTATACGTTATACGTTATACGTTATACGTTATTTCTTAAACGTTATACGTTATACGTTATACGTTATACGTTATACGTTATACGTTATACGTTATACGTTATACGTTATACGTTATACGTTATACGTTTTACGTTATACGTTATACGTTATACGTTATACATTATACGTTATACGTTATACGTTATACGTTATACGTTATTCGTTATACGTTATACGTTATACGTTATACGTTATACGTTATACGTTATACGTTATACGGTATACGTTATACGTTATGCGTTATACGTTATACGTTATACGTTATACGTTATACGTTTGACGTTATACGTTATACGGTATACGTTATGCGTTATACGCTATACGTTATGCGTTATAGGATATACGTTATGCGTTATAGGATATACGTTATACGTGATACGTTGTACGTTATACGTTATACGTTATACGTTATACGTTATACGTTATACGTTTTACGTTATACGTTATACGTTATACGTTATACGTTATATTATACGTTATACGTTATACGTTATACGTTATTCGTTATACGTTGTTCGTTATACGTTATACGTTATACGATATACGTTATACGTTACTCGTTATACGTAAAATGTAATACGTTTTGCGTTATAAGTTATACGTTATACGTTATACGTTATACGTTATACGTTATACGTTATACGTTATACGTTATACGTTATACGGTATACGTTATGCGTTATACATTATACGTTATACGTTATACGTTATACGTTATACGTTATACGTTATACGTTTGACATTATACGTTATACGGTATACGTTATACGTTATGCGTTATACGTTATACGTTATACGTTATACGTTATACGTTTGACGTTATACGTTATACGGTATACGTTATGCGTTATACGCTATACGTTATGCGTTATAGGATATACGTTATGCGTTATAGGATATACGTTATACGTGATACGTTGTACGTTATACGTTATACGTTATAAGTTATACGTTATACGTTATACGTTATAGGTCATACCTTATACGTGATACGTCATACGTTATACGTTATACGTTATACGTTATTCGTTATCCGTTATACGTTATACGTTATACGTTATACGTTATACGTTATACGTTAAACGTTATACGTTATACGTTATACGTTATACGATATACGTTATACGTTATACGTTGTACGTTATACGTTATACGTTATACGTTATACGTTATACGTTATACGTTATACGTTATACGTTATACGTTATACGTTATACGTTATACGTTATACGTTATACGTCATACGTTATACGTTATACGTTATACGTTATACGTTATGCGTTATACGTTATACGTTAAACGTTATACGTTATACGTTATACGTTATACGATATACGTTATACGTTATACGTTGTACGTTATACGTTATACGTTATACGTTATACGTTATACGTTATACGTTATACGTTATAAGTTATACGTTATACGTTATACGTTATAGGTCATACCTTATACGTGATACGTCATACGTTATACGTTATACGTTATACGTTATTCGTTATACGTTGTACGTTATACGTTATACGTTATACGTTATACGTTATACGTTATACGTTATACGTTATACGTTATACGTTCTACGTTATACGTTGTACGTTATACGTTGTACCTTATACGTTATACGTTATACGTTATACGATATACGTTATACGTTATACGTTATACGTTATATGTTTTACGTTATACCATATACGTTATACGTTATACATTATACGTTATACGTTATACGTTATACGTTATACGTTATTCGTTATACGTTATACGTTATACGTTATACGTTATACGTTATACGTTATACGTTACTCGTTATACGTAATATGAAATACGTTTCACGTTATAAGTTGTACGTTATACGTTATACGTTATACGTTATACGTTATACGTTATACGTTATACGTTATACGGTATACGTTATGCGTTATACGTTATACGTTATACGTTATACGTTATACGTTATACGTTATACGTTTTACGTTATACGTTATAAGTTACACGTTATACATTATAAGTTACACGTTATACATTATACGTTATACGTTATACGTTATACGTTATACGTTATACGTTATACGTTATACGTTATACGTTATACGTTATACGTTATACGTTATACGTTATACGTTATAAGTTATACGTTATACGTTATACGTTATACGTTATACGTTATACGTTATACGTTATACGTTATACGTTATACGTTATACGTTATACGTTATACGTTACTCGTTATACGTAATATGTAATACGTTTTACGTTATAAGTTATACGTTATACGTTATACGTTATACGTTGTACGTTATACGTTAAACGTTAGACGTTATATGTTATACGTTATACGTTGTACGTTATACGTTATATGTAATATGTAATACGTTATAGGTTATACGCCATACGTTATACGTTACACGTTTAACGTTTTACGTTATGCGCTATACGTTATGCGTTATACGTTATACGTTATACGTTATCCGTTATACGTTATACGTTATACGTTATACGTTATACGTTATACGTTATACGTTATACGTTATTCGTTATACGTTATACGTTATACGTTATACGTTATACGTTCTACGTTATACGTTGTACGTTATACGTTGTACCTTATACGTTATACGTTATACGTTATACGATATACGTTATACGTTATACGTTATACGTTATACGTTATATGTTTTACGTTATACCATATACGTTATACGTTATACATTATACGTTATACGTTATACGTTATACGTTATACGTTATACGTTATACGTTATACGTTATTCGTTATACGTTATACGTTATACGTTATACGTTATACGTTATACGTTATACGTTATACGTTATACGTTATACGTTATACGTTATACGTTATACGTTATACGTTATACGTTACTCGTTATACGTAATATGAAATACGTTTCACGTTACAAGTTATACGTTATACGTTATACGTTATACGTTATACGTTATACGTTATACGTTATACGTTATACGTTATACGTTATACGGTATACGTTATGCGTTATACGTTATACGTTATACGTTATACGTTATACGTTATACGTTATACGTTATACGTTATACGTTATAAGTTACACGTTATACATTATAAGTTACACGTTATACATTATACGTTATACGTTACACGTTATACGTTATACGTCATACGTTATACGTTATACGTTATACGTTATACGTTATACGTTATACGTTATACGTTATACGTTATACGTTATACGTTATACGTTATACGTTATACGTTATACGTTATACGTTATACGTTATACGTTATACGTTATACGTTATACGTTATACGTTATACGTTATACGTTATACGTTATACGTTATACGTTATACGTTATACGTTATACGTTATACGTTATACGTTATACGTTATACGTTATACGTTATACGTTATACGTTATACGTTATACGTTATACGTTATACGTTATACGTTATACGTTATACGTTATACGTTACTCGTTATACGTAATATGTAATACGTTTTACGTTATAAGTTATACGTTATACGTTATACGTTATACGTTGTACGTTATACGTTAAACGTTAGACGTTATATGTTATACGTTATACGTTGTACGTTATACGTTATATGTAATATGTAATACGTTATACGTTATACGCCATACGTTATACGTTACACGTTTAACGTTTTACGTTATGCGTTATACGTTATGCGTTATACGTTATACGTTATACGTTATCCGTTATACGTTATACGTTATACGTAATACGTTATACGTTATACGTTATACGTTATACGTTACTCGTTATACGTAATATGTAATACGTTTTACGTTATAAGTTATACGTTATACGTTATACGTTATACGTTGTACGTTATACGTTAAACGTTAGACGTTATATGTTATACGTTATACGTTGTACGTTATACGTTATATGTAATATGTAATACGTTATACGTTATACGCCATACGTTATACGTTACACGTTTAACGTTTTACGATATGCGTTATACGTTATGCGTTATACGTTATACGTCATACGTTATCCGTTATACGTTATACGTTATACGTTATACGTTATACGTTATACGTTATACGTTATACGTTATTCGTTATACGTTATAAGTTATTCGTTATTCGTTATACGTTATACGTTATACGTTATGCGTTATACGTTATACGTTATACGTTATGCGTTATACGTTATACTTTATACGTTATACGTTATACGTTTGACGTTACACGCTGTACGTTATGCGTTATACGTTATACGTTATACGTTATACATTATACGTTATTTCTTAAACGTTATACGTTATACGTTATACGTTATACGTTATACGTTATACGTTATACGTTATACGTTATACGTTATACGTTATACGTTATACGTTTTACGTTATACGTTATACGTTATACGTTATACATTATACGTTATACGTTATACGTTATACGTTATACGTTATTCGTTATACGTTATACGTTATACGTTATACGTTATACGTTATACGTTATACGTTATACGGTATACGTTATACGTTATGCGTTATACGTTATACGTTATACGTTATACGTTATACGTTTGACGTTATACGTTATACGGTATACGTTATGCGTTATACGCTATACGTTATGCGTTATAGGATATACGTTATGCGTTATAGGATATACGTTATACGTGATACGTTGTACGTTATACGTTATACGTTATACGTTTTACGTTATACGTTATACGTTTTACGTTATACGTTATACGTTATACGTTATACGTTATACATTATACGTTATACGTTATACGTTATACGTTATTCGTTATACGTTGTTCGTTATACGTTATACGTTATACGATATACGTTATACGTTACTCGTTATACGTAAAATGTAATACGTTTTGCGTTATAAGTTATACGTTATACGTTATACGTTATACGTTATACGTTATACGTTATACGTTATACCTTATACGTTATACGGTATACGTTATGCGTTATACATTATACGTTATACGTTATACGTTATACGTTATACGTTATACGTTATACGTTTGACATTATACGTTATACGGTATACGTTATACGTTATGCGTTATACGTTATACGTTATACGTTATACGTTATACGTTTGACGTTATACGTTATACGGTATACGTTATGCGTTATACGCTATACGTTATGCGTTATAGGATATACGTTATGCGTTATAGGATATACGTTATACGTGATACGTTGTACGTTATACGTTATACGTTATAAGTTATACGTTATACGTTATACGTTATAGGTCATACCTTATACGTGATACGTCATACGTTATACGTTATACGTTATACGTTATTCGTTATCCGTTATACGTTATACGTTATACGTTATACGTTATACGTTATACGTTAAACGTTATACGTTATACGTTATACGTTATACGATATACGTTATACGTTATACGTTGTACGTTATACGTTATACGTTATACGTTATACGTTATACGTTATACGTTATACGTTATACGTTATACGTTATACGTTATACGTTATACGTTATACGTTATACGTCATACGTTATACGTTATACGTTATACGTTATACGTTATGCGTTATACGTTATACGTTAAGCGTTATACGTTATACGTTATACGTTATACGATATACGTTATACGTTATACGTTGTACGTTATACGTTATACGTTATACGTTATACGTTATACGTTATACGTTATACGTTATAAGTTATACGTTATACGTTATACGTTATAGGTCATACCTTATACGTGATACGTCATACGTTATACGTTATACGTTATACGTTATTCGTTATACGTTGTACGTTATACGTTATACGTTATACGTTATACGTTATACGTTATACGTTATACGTTATACGTTATACGTTCTACGTTATACGTTGTACGTTATACTTGTACGTTATACGTTGTACCTTATACGTTATACGTTATACGTTATACGATATACGTTATACGTTATACGTTATACGTTATATGTTTTACGTTATACCATATACGTTATACGTTATACATTATACGTTATACGTTATACGTTATACGTTATACGTTATTCGTTATACGTTATACGTTATACGTTATACGTTATACGTTATACGTTATACGTTACTCGTTATACGTAATATGAAATACGTTTCACGTTATAAGTTGTACGTTATACGTTATACGTTATACGCTATACGTTATACGTTATACGTTATACGTTATACGGTATACGTTATGCGTTATACGTTATACGTTATACGTTATACGTTATACGTTATACGTTATACGTTTTACGTTATACGTTATAAGTTACACGTTATACATTATAAGTTACACGTTATACATTATACGTTATACGTTATACGTTATACGTTATACGTTATACGTTATACGTTATACGTTATACGTTATACGTTATACGTTATACGTTATACGTTATACGTTATACGTTATAAGTTATACGTTATACGTTATACGTTATACGTTATACGTTATACGTTATACGTTATACGTTATACGTTATACGTTATACGTTATACGTTATACGTTACTCGTTATACGTAATATGTAATACGTTTTACGTTATAAGTTATACGTTATACGTTATACGTTATACGTTGTACGTTATACGTTAAACGTTAGACGTTATATGTTATACGTTATACGTTGTACGTTATACGTTATATGTAATATGTAATACGTTATAGGTTATACGCCATACGTTATACGTTACACGTTTAACGTTTTACGTTATGCGTTATACGTTATGCGTTATACGTTATACGTTATACGTTATCCGTTATACGTTATACGTTATACGTTATACGTTATACGTTATACGTTATACGTTATACGTTATTCGTTATACGTTATACGTTATACGTTATACGTTATACGTTCTACGTTATACGTTGTACGTTATACGTTGTACCTTATACGTTATACGTTATACGTTATACGATATACGTTATACGTTATACGTTATACGTTATACGTTATATGTTTTACGTTATACCATATACGTTATACGTTATACATTATACGTTATACGTTATACGTTATACGTTACACGTTATACGTTATACGTTATACGTTATTCGTTATACGTTATACGTTATACGTTATACGTTATTCGTTATACGTTATACGTTATACGTTATACGTTATACGTTATACGTTATACGTTATACGTTATACGTTATACGTTACTCGTTATACGTAATATGAAATACGTTTCACGTTACAAGTTATACGTTATACGTTATACGTTATACGTTATACGTTATACGTTATACGTTATACGTTATACGGTATACGTTATGCGTTATACGTTATACGTTATACGTTATACGTTATACGTTATACGTTATACGTTATACGTTATACGTTATAAGTTACACGTTATACATTATAAGTTACACGTTATACATTATACGTTATACGTTATACGTTATACGTTATACGTTATACGTTATACGTTATACGTTATACGTTATACGTTATACGTTATACGTTATACGTTATACGTTATACGTTATACGTTATACGTTATACGTTATACGTTATACGTTATACGTTATACGTTATACGTTATACGTTATACGTTATACGTTATACGTTATACGTTATACGTTATACGTTATACGTTATACGTTATACGTTATACGTTATACGTTATACGTTATACGTTATACGTTATACGTTATACGTTATACGTTATACGTTATACGTTATACGTTATACGTTATACGTTATACGTTATACGTTATACGTTATACGTTATACGTTACTCGTTATACGTAATATGTAATACGTTTTACGTTATAAGTTATACGTTATACGTTATACGTTATACGTTGTACGTTATACGTTAAACGTCAGACGTTATATGTTATACGTTATACGTTATACGTTATGTGTTATACGTTATACGTTATACGTTATACGTTATGCGTTATGCGTTATACGTTATACGTTATGCGTTATACGTTATACGTTATACGTTATACGTTATACGTTATACGTTATACGTTATACGTTATACGTTATACGTTATACGTTATACGTTATACGTTATACGTTATACGTTATACGTTATACGTTATACGTTATACGTTATACGTTACTCGTTATACGTAATATGTAATACGTTTTACGTTATACGCTATACGTTATACGTTATACGTTATACGTTATACGGTATACGTTATGCGTTATACGTTATACGTTATACGTTATACGTTATACGTTATACGTTATACGTTATACGTTATACGTTATAAGTTATACGTTATACGTTATACGTTATACGTTATACGTTATACGTTATACGGTATACGTTATACGTTATGCGTTATACGTTATACGTTATACGTTATACGTTATACGTTTGACGTTATACGTTATACGGTATACGTTATGCGTTATACGCTATACGTTATGCGTTATAGGATATACGTTATGCGTTATAGGATATACGTTATACGTGATACGTTGTACGTTATACGTTATACGTTATACGTTATACGTTATACGTTATACGTTTTACGTTATACGTTATACGTTATACGTTATACGTTATACGTTATACATTATACGTTATACGTTATACGTTATACGTTATTCGTTATACGTTGTTCGTTATACGTTATACGTTATACGATATACGTTATACGTTACTCGTTATACGTAAAATGTAATACGTTTTGCGTTATAAGTTATACGTTATACGTTATACGTTATACGTTATACGTTATACGTTATACGTTATACGTTATACGTTATACGGTATACGTTATGCGTTATACATTATACGTTATACGTTATACGTTATACGTTATACGTTATACGTTATACGTTTGACATTATACGTTATACGGTATACGTTATACGTTATGCGTTATACGTTATACGTTATACGTTATACGTTATACGTTTGACGTTATACGTTATACGGTATACGTTATGCGTTATACGCTATACGTTATGCGTTATAGGATATACGTTATGCGTTATAGGATATACGTTATACGTGATACGTTGTACGTTATACGTTATACGTTATAAGTTATACGTTATACGTTATACGTTATAGGTCATACCTTATACGTGATACGTCATACGTTATACGTTATACGTTATACGTTATTCGTTATCCGTTATACGTTATACGTTATACGTTATACGTTATACGTTATACGTTAAACGTTATACGTTATACGTTATACGTTATACGATATACGTTATACGTTATACGTTGTACGTTATACGTTATACGTTATACGTTATACGTTATACGTTATACGTTATACGTTATACGTTATACGTTATACGTTATACGTTATACGTTATACGTTATACGTCATACGTTATACGTTATACGTTATACGTTATACGTTATGCGTTATACGTTATACGTTAAGCGTTATACGTTATACGTTATACGTTATACGATATACGTTATACGTTATACGTTGTACGTTATACGTTATACGTTATACGTTATACGTTATACGTTATACGTTATACGTTATAAGTTATACGTTATACGTTATACGTTATAGGTCATACCTTATACGTGATACGTCATACGTTATACGTTATACGTTATACGTTATTCGTTATACGTTGTACGTTATACGTTATACGTTATACGTTATACGTTATACGTTATACGTTATACGTTATACGTTATACGTTCTACGTTATACGTTGTACGTTATACGTTGTACCTTATACGTTATACGTTATACGTTATACGATATACGTTATACGTTATACGTTATACGTTATATGTTTTACGTTATACCATATACGTTATACGTTATACATTATACGTTATACGTTATACGTTATACGTTATACGTTATTCGTTATACGTTATACGTTATACGTTATACGTTATACGTTATACGTTATACGTTACTCGTTATACGTAATATGAAATACGTTTCACGTTATAAGTTGTACGTTATACGTTATACGTTATACGCTATACGTTATACGTTATACGTTATACGTTATACGGTATACGTTATGCGTTATACGTTATACGTTATACGTTATACGTTATACGTTATACGTTATACGTTATACGTTTTACGTTATACGTTATAAGTTACACGTTATACATTATAAGTTACACGTTATACATTATACGTTATACGTTATACGTTATACGTTATACGTTATACGTTATACGTTATACGTTATACGTTATACGTTATACGTTATACGTTATACGTTATACGTTATACGTTATAAGTTATACGTTATACGTTATACGTTATACGTTATACGTTATACGTTATACGTTATACGTTATACGTTATACGTTATACGTTATACGTTATACGTTATACGTTACTCGTTATACGTAATATGTAAAACGTTTTACGTTATAAGTTATACGTTATACGTTATACGTTATACGTTGTACGTTATACGTTAAACGTTAGACGTTATATGTTATACGTTATACGTTGTACGTTATACGTTATATGTAATATGTAATACGTTATAGGTTATACGCCATACGTTATACGTTACACGTTTAACGTTTTACGTTATGCGTTATACGTTATGCGTTATACGTTATACGTTATACGTTATCCGTTATACGTTATACGTTATACGTTATACGTTATACGTTATACGTTATACGTTATACGTTATTCGTTATACGTTATACGTTATACGTTATACGTTATACGTTCTACGTTATACGTTGTACGTTATACGTTATACGTTATACGTTATACGTTATTCGTTATACGTTATACGTTATACGTTATACGTTATACGTTATACGTTATACGTTACTCGTTATACGTAATATGAAATACGTTTCACGTTATAAGTTGTACGTTATACGTTATACGTTATACGCTATACGTTATACGTTATACGTTATACGTTATACGGTATACGTTATGCGTTATACGTTATACGTTATACGTTATACGTTATACGTTATACGTTATACGTTATACGTTTTACGTTATACGTTATAAGTTACACGTTATACATTATAAGTTACACGTTATACATTATACGTTATACGTTATACGTTATACGTTATACGTTATACGTTATACGTTATACGTTATACGTTATACGTTATACGTTATACGTTATACGTTATACGTTATAAGTTATACGTTATACGTTATACGTTATACGTTATACGTTATACGTTATACGTTATACGTTATACGTTATACGTTATACGTTATACGTTATACGTTATACGTTACTCGTTATACGTAATATGTAAAACGTTTTACGTTATAAGTTATACGTTATACGTTATACGTTATACGTTGTACGTTATACGTTAAACGTTAGACGTTATATGTTATACGTTATACGTTGTACGTTATACGTTATATGTAATATGTAATACGTTATAGGTTATACGCCATACGTTATACGTTACACGTTTAACGTTTTACGTTATGCGTTATACGTTATGCGTTATACGTTATACGTTATACGTTATCCGTTATACGTTATACGTTATACGTTATACGTTATACGTTATACGTTATACGTTATACGTTATTCGTTATACGTTATACGTTATACGTTATACGTTATACGTTCTACGTTATACGTTGTACGTTATACGTTGTACCTTATACGTTATACGTTATACGTTATACGATATACGTTATACGTTATACGTTATACGTTATACGTTATATGTTTTACGTTATACCATATACGTTATACGTTATACATTATACGTTATACGTTATACGTTATACGTTACACGTTATACGTTATACGTTATACGTTATTCGTTATACGTTATACGTTATACGTTATACGTTATTCGTTATACGTTATACGTTATACGTTATACGTTATGCGTTATACGTTATACTTTATACGTTATACGTTATACGTTTGACGTTACACGCTGTACGTTATGCGTTATACGTTATACGTTATACGTTATACATTATACGTTATTTCTTAAACGTTATACGTTATACGTTATACGTTATACGTTATACGTTATACGTTATACGTTATACGTTATACGTTATACGTTATACGTTATACGTTTTACGTTATACGTTATACGTTATACGTTATACATTATACGTTATACGTTATACGTTATACGTTATACGTTATTCGTTATACGTTATACGTTATACGTTATACGTTATACGTTATACGTTATACGTTATACGGTATACGTTATACGTTATGCGTTATACGTTATACGTTATACGTTATACGTTATACGTTTGACGTTATACGTTATACGGTATACGTTATGCGTTATACGCTATACGTTATGCGTTATAGGATATACGTTATGCGTTATAGGATATACGTTATACGTGATACGTTGTACGTTATACGTTATACGTTATACGTTTTACGTTATACGTTATACGTTTTACGTTATACGTTATACGTTATACGTTATACGTTATACATTATACGTTATACGTTATACGTTATACGTTATTCGTTATACGTTGTTCGTTATACGTTATACGTTATACGATATACGTTATACGTTACTCGTTATACGTAAAATGTAATACGTTTTGCGTTATAAGTTATACGTTATACGTTATACGTTATACGTTATACGTTATACGTTATACGTTATACCTTATACGTTATACGGTATACGTTATGCGTTATACATTATACGTTATACGTTATACGTTATACGTTATACGTTATACGTTATACGTTTGACATTATACGTTATACGGTATACGTTATACGTTATGCGTTATACGTTATACGTTATACGTTATACGTTATACGTTTGACGTTATACGTTATACGGTATACGTTATGCGTTATACGCTATACGTTATGCGTTATAGGATATACGTTATGCGTTATAGGATATACGTTATACGTGATACGTTGTACGTTATACGTTATACGTTATAAGTTATACGTTATACGTTATACGTTATAGGTCATACCTTATACGTGATACGTCATACGTTATACGTTATACGTTATACGTTATTCGTTATCCGTTATACGTTATACGTTATACGTTATACGTTATACGTTATACGTTAAACGTTATACGTTATACGTTATACGTTATACGATATACGTTATACGTTATACGTTGTACGTTATACGTTATACGTTATACGTTATACGTTATACGTTATACGTTATACGTTATACGTTATACGTTATACGTTATACGTTATACGTTATACGTTATACGTCATACGTTATACGTTATACGTTATACGTTATACGTTATGCGTTATACGTTATACGTTAAGCGTTATACGTTATACGTTATACGTTATACGATATACGTTATACGTTATACGTTGTACGTTATACGTTATACGTTATACGTTATACGTTATACGTTATACGTTATACGTTATAAGTTATACGTTATACGTTATACGTTATAGGTCATACCTTATACGTGATACGTCATACGTTATACGTTATACGTTATACGTTATTCGTTATACGTTGTACGTTATACGTTATACGTTATACGTTATACGTTATACGTTATACGTTATACGTTATACGTTATACGTTCTACGTTATACGTTGTACGTTATACGTTGTACCTTATACGTTATACGTTATACGTTATACGATATACGTTATACGTTATACGTTATACGTTATATGTTTTACGTTATACCATATACGTTATACGTTATACATTATACGTTATACGTTATACGTTATACGTTATACGTTATTCGTTATACGTTATACGTTATACGTTATACGTTATACGTTATACGTTATACGTTACTCGTTATACGTAATATGAAATACGTTTCACGTTATAAGTTGTACGTTATACGTTATACGTTATACGCTATACGTTATACGTTATACGTTATACGTTATACGGTATACGTTATGCGTTATACGTTATACGTTATACGTTATACGTTATACGTTATACGTTATACGTTTTACGTTATACGTTATAAGTTACACGTTATACATTATAAGTTACACGTTATACATTATACGTTATACGTTATACGTTATACGTTATACGTTATACGTTATACGTTATACGTTATACGTTATACGTTATACGTTATACGTTATACGTTATACGTTATACGTTATAAGTTATACGTTATACGTTATACGTTATACGTTATACGTTATACGTTATACGTTATACGTTATACGTTATACGTTATACGTTATACGTTATACGTTACTCGTTATACGTAATATGTAATACGTTTTACGTTATAAGTTATACGTTATACGTTATACGTTATACGTTGTACGTTATACGTTAAACGTTAGACGTTATATGTTATACGTTATACGTTGTACGTTATACGTTATATGTAATATGTAATACGTTATAGGTTATACGCCATACGTTATACGTTACACGTTTAACGTTTTACGTTATGCGTTATACGTTATGCGTTATACGTTATACGTTATACGTTATCCGTTATACGTTATACGTTATACGTTATACGTTATACGTTATACGTTATACGTTATACGTTATTCGTTATACGTTATACGTTATACGTTATACGTTATACGTTCTACGTTATACGTTGTACGTTATACGTTGTACCTTATACGTTATACGTTATACGTTATACGATATACGTTATACGTTATACGTTATACGTTATACGTTATATGTTTTACGTTATACCATATACGTTATACGTTATACATTATACGTTATACGTTATACGTTATACGTTACACGTTATACGTTATACGTTATACGTTATTCGTTATACGTTATACGTTATACGTTATACGTTATTCGTTATACGTTATACGTGATACGTTATACGTTATACGTTATACGTTATACGTTATACGTTATACGTTATACGTTACTCGTTATACGTAATATGAAATACGTTTCACGTTACAAGTTATACGTTATACGTTATACGTTATACGTTATACGTTATACGTTATACGTTATACGTTATACGGTATACGTTATGCGTTATACGTTATACGTTATACGTTATACGTTATACGTTATACGTTATACGTTATACGTTATACGTTATAAGTTACACGTTATACATTATAAGTTACACGTTATACATTATACGTTATACGTTATACGTTATACGTTATACGTTATACGTTATACGTTATACGTTATACGTTATACGTTATACGTTATACGTTATACGTTATACGTTATACGTTATACGTTATACGTTATACGTTATACGTTATACGTTATACGTTATACGTTATACGTTATACGTTATACGTTATACGTTATACGTTATACGTTATACGTTATACGTTATACGTTATACGTTATACGTTATACGTTATACGTTATACGTTATACGTTATACGTTATACGTTATACGTTATACGTTATACGTTATACGTTATACGTTATACGTTATACGTTATACGTTATACGTTATACGTTATACGTTATACGTTATACGTTATACGTTACTCGTTATACGTAATATGTAATACGTTTTACGTTATAAGTTATACGTTATACGTTATACGTTATACGTTGTACGTTATACGTTAAACGTCAGACGTTATATGTTATACGTTATACGTTATACGTTATGTGTTATACGTTATACGTTATACGTTATACGTTATGCGTTATGCGTTATACGTTATACGTTATGCGTTATACGTTATACGTTATACGTTATACGTTATACGTTATACGTTATACGTTATACGTTATACGTTATACGTTATACGTTATACGTTATACGTTATACGTTATACGTTATACGTTATACGTTATACGTTATACGTTATACGTTACTCGTTATACGTAATATGTAATACGTTTTACGTTATACGCTATACGTTATACGTTATACGTTATACGTTATACGGTATACGTTATGCGTTATACGTTATACGTTATACGTTATACGTTATACGTTATACGTTATACGTTATACGTTATACGTTATAAGTTATACGTTATACGTTATACGTTATACGTTATACGTTATACGTTATACGGTATACGTTATACGTTATGCGTTATACGTTATACGTTATACGTTATACGTTATACGTTTGACGTTATACGTTATACGGTATACGTTATGCGTTATACGCTATACGTTATGCGTTATAGGATATACGTTATGCGTTATAGGATATACGTTATACGTGATACGTTGTACGTTATACGTTATACGTTATACGTTATACGTTATACGTTATACGTTTTACGTTATACGTTATACGTTATACGTTATACGTTATACGTTATACATTATACGTTATACGTTATAGGTTATACGTTATTCGTTATACGTTGTTCGTTATACGTTATACGTTATACGATATACGTTATACGTTACTCGTTATACGTAAAATGTAATACGTTTTGCGTTATAAGTTATACGTTATACGTTATACGTTATACGTTATACGTTATACGTTATACGTTATACGTTATACGTTATACGGTATACGTTATGCGTTATACATTATACGTTATACGTTATACGTTATACGTTATACGTTATACGTTATACGTTTGACATTATACGTTATACGGTATACGTTATACGTTATGCGTTATACGTTATACGTTATACGTTATACGTTATACGTTTGACGTTATACGTTATACGGTATACGTTATGCGTTATACGCTATACGTTATGCGTTATAGGATATACGTTATGCGTTATAGGATATACGTTATACGTGATACGTTGTACGTTATACGTTATACGTTATAAGTTATACGTTATACGTTATACGTTATAGGTCATACCTTATACGTGATACGTCATACGTTATACGTTATACGTTATACGTTATTCGTTATCCGTTATACGTTATACGTTATACGTTATACGTTATACGTTATACGTTAAACGTTATACGTTATACGTTATACGTTATACGATATACGTTATACGTTATACGTTGTACGTTATACGTTATACGTTATACGTTATACGTTATACGTTATACGTTATACGTTATACGTTATACGTTATACGTTATACGTTATACGTTATACGTTATACGTCATACGTTATACGTTATACGTTATACGTTATACGTTATGCGTTATACGTTATACGTTAAGCGTTATACGTTATACGTTATACGTTATACGATATACGTTATACGTTATACGTTGTACGTTATACGTTATACGTTATACGTTATACGTTATACGTTATACGTTATACGTTATAAGTTATACGTTATACGTTATACGTTATAGGTCATACCTTATACGTGATACGTCATACGTTATACGTTATACGTTATACGTTATTCGTTATACGTTGTACGTTATACGTTATACGTTATACGTTATACGTTATACGTTATACGTTATACGTTATACGTTATACGTTCTACGTTATACGTTGTACGTTATACGTTGTACGTTATACGTTATACGTTATACGATATACGTTATACGTTATACGTTATACGTTATATGTTTTACGTTATACCATATACGTTATACGTTATACATTATACGTTATACGTTATACGTTATACGTTATACGTTATTCGTTATACGTTATACGTTATACGTTATACGTTATACGTTATACGTTATACGTTACTCGTTATACGTAATATGAAATACGTTTCACGTTATAAGTTGTACGTTATACGTTATACGTTATACGCTATACGTTATACGTTATACGTTATACGTTATACGGTATACGTTATGCGTTATACGTTATACGTTATACGTTATACGTTATACGTTATACGTTATACGTTATACGTTTTACGTTATACGTTATAAGTTACACGTTATACATTATAAGTTACACGTTATACATTATACGTTATACGTTATACGTTATACGTTATACGTTATACGTTATACGTTATACGTTATACGTTATACGTTATACGTTATACGTTATACGTTATACGTTATAAGTTATACGTTATACGTTATACGTTATACGTTATACGTTATACGTTATACGTTATACGTTATACGTTATACGTTATACGTTATACGTTATACGTTATACGTTACTCGTTATACGTAATATGTAAAACGTTTTACGTTATAAGTTATACGTTATACGTTATACGTTATACGTTGTACGTTATACGTTAAACGTTAGACGTTATATGTTATACGTTATACGTTGTACGTTATACGTTATATGTAATATGTAATACGTTATAGGTTATACGCCATACGTTATACGTTACACGTTTAACGTTTTACGTTATGCGTTATACGTTATGCGTTATACGTTATACGTTATACGTTATCCGTTATACGTTATACGTTATACGTTATACGTTATACGTTATACGTTATACGTTATACGTTATTCGTTATACGTTATACGTTATACGTTATACGTTATACGTTCTACGTTATACGTTGTACGTTATACGTTGTACCTTATACGTTATACGTTATACGTTATACGATATACGTTATACGTTATACGTTATACGTTATACGTTATATGTTTTACGTTATACCATATACGTTATACGTTATACATTATACGTTATACGTTATACGTTATACGTTACACGTTATACGTTATACGTTATACGTTATTCGTTATACGTTATACGTTTACGTTATACGTTATTCGTTATACGTTATACGTTATACGTTATACGTTATACGTTATACGTTATACGTTATACGTTATACGTTATACGTTACTCGTTATACGTAATATGAAATACGTTTCACGTTACAAGTTATACGTTATACGTTATACGTTATACGTTATACGTTATACGTTATACGTTATACGTTATACGGTATACGTTATGCGTTATACGTTATACGTTATACGTTATACGTTATACGTTATACGTTATACGTTATACGTTATACGTTATACGTTATACGTTATAAGTTACACGTTATACATTATAAGTTACACGTTATACATTATACGTTATACGTTATACGTTATACGTTATACGTTATACGTTATACGTTATACGTTATACGTTATACGTTATACGTTATACGTTATACGTTATACGTTATACGTTATACGTTATACGTTATACGTTATACGTTATACGTTATACGTTATACGTTATACGTTATACGTTATACGTTATACGTTATACGTTATACGTTATACGTTATACGTTATACGTTATACGTTATACGTTATACGTTATACGTTATACGTTATACGTTATACGTTATACGTTATACGTTATACGTTATACGTTACTCGTTATACGTAATATGTAATACGTTTTACGTTATAAGTTATACGTTATACGTTATACGTTATACGTTGTACGTTATACGTTAAACGTCAGACGTTATATGTTATACGTTATACGTTATACGTTATTATGTTATACGTTATACGTTATACGTTATGTGTTATACGTTATACGTTATACGTTATACGTTATGCGTTATGCGTTATACGTTATACGTTATGCGTTATACGTTATACGTTATACGCTATACGTTATACGTTATACGTTATACGTTATACGTTATACGTTATACGTTATACGTTATACGTTATACGTTATACGTTATACGTTATACGTTATACGTTACTCGTTATACGTAATATGTAATACGTTTTACGTTATAAGTTATACGTTATACGTTATACGTTATACGTTGTACGTTATACGTTAAACGTTAGACGTTATATGTTATACGTTATACGTTGTACGTTATACGTTATATGTAATATGTAATACGTTATACGTTATACGCCATACGTTATACGTTACACGTTTAACGTTTTACGTTATGCGTTATACGTTATGCGTTATACGTTATACGTTATACGTTATCCGTTATACGTTATACGTTATACGTAATACGTTATACGTTATACGTTATACGTTATACGTTACTCGTTATACGTAATATGTAATACGTTTTACGTTATAAGTTATACGTTATACGTTATACGTTATACGTTGTACGTTATACGTTATATGTAATATGTAATACGTTATACGTTATACGCCATACGTTATACGTTACACGTTTAACGTTTTACGTTATGCGTTATACGTTATGCGTTATACGTTATACGTTATACGTTATCCGTTATACGTTATACGTTATACGTAATACGTTATACGTTATACGTTATACGTTATACGTTACTCGTTATACGTAATATGTAATACGTTTTACGTTATAAGTTATACGTTATACGTTATACGTTATACGTTGTACGTTATACGTTATATGTAATATGTAATACGTTATACGTTATACGCCATACGTTATACGTTACACGTTTAACGTTTTACGTTATGCTTTATACGTTATGCGTTAAACGTTATACGTTATACGTTATACGTTATACGTTATACGTTATACGTTATACGTTATACGTTATACGCCATACGTTATACGTTACACGTTTCACGTTTTACGTTATGCTTTATACGTTATGCGTTATACGTTATACGTTATACGTTATACGTTATACGTTATACGTTATACGTTATACGTTATACGTTATACGTTATACGTTATACGTTATACGTTATACGTTATACGTTATACGTTATACGTTATACGTTATACGTTATACGTTATACGTTATACGTTATACGTTATACGTTATACGTTATACGTTATACGTTATACGTTATACGTTATACGTTATACGTTATACGTTATACGTTACTCGTTATACGTAATATGTAATACGTTTTACGTTATAAGTTATACGTTATACGTTATACGTTATACGTTGTACGTTATACGTTAAACGTCAGACGTTATATGTTATACGTTATACGTTATACGTTATGTGTTATACGTTATACGTTATACGTTATACGTTATGCGTTATGCGTTATACGTTATACGTTATGCGTTATACGTTATACGTTATACGTTATACGTTATACGTTATACGTTATACGTTATACGTTATACGTTATACGTTATACGTTATACGTTATACGTTATACGTTATACGTTATACGTTATACGTTATACGTTATACGCTATACGTTATACGTTATACGTTATACGTTATACGTTACTCGTTATACGTTATACGTTATTCGTTATATGTTATACGTTATACGTTATACGTTATACGTTATACGTTATACGTTATACGTTATACGCTATACGTTATACGTTATACGTTATACGTTATACGTTGTACGTTATACGTTAAACGTTAGACGTTATATGTTATACGTTATACGTTGTACGTTATACGTTATATGTAATATGTAATACCTTATACGTTATACGCCATACGTTATACGTTACACGTTTAACGTTTTACGTTATGCTTTATACGTTATGCGTTATACGTTATACGTTATACGTTATACGTTATACGTTATACGTTATACGTTATACGTTATACGTTATACGTTATACGTTACACGTTATTCGTTATACGTTATACGCTATACGTTATACGTTATACGTTGTACGTTATACGTTATATGTAATATGTAATACGTTATACGTTATACGCCATACGTTATACGTTACACGTTTCACGGTTTACGTTATGCTTTATACGTTATGCGTTATACGTTATACGTTATACGTTATACGTTATACGTTATACGTTATACGTTATACGTTACTCGTTATACGTAATATGTAATACGTTTTACGTTATAAGTTATACGTTATACGTTATACGTTATACGTTGTACGTTATACGTTAAACGTTAGACGTTATATGTTATACGTTATACGTTGTACGTTATACGTTATATGTAATATGTAATACGTTATACGTTATACGCCATACGTTATACGTTACACGTTTAACGTTTTACGTTATGCGTTATACGTTATGCGTTATACGTTATACGTTATACGTTATCCGTTATACGTTATACGTTATACGTTATACGTTATACGTTATACGTTATACGTTATACGTTATACGTTATACGTTATACGTTATACGTTATACGTTATACGTTATACGTTATACGTTATACGTTATACGTTATACGTTATACGTTATACGTTATACGTTATACGTTATACGTTATACGTTATACGTTATACGTTATACGTTATACGTTATACGTTATACGTTATACGTTATACGTTATACGTTATACGTTATACGTTATACGTTATACGTTATACGTTATACGTTATACGTTATACGTTATACGTTATACGTTATACGTTATACGTTATACGTTATACGTTATACGTTATACGTTATACGTTATACGTTATACGTTATACGTTATACGTTATACGTTATACGTTATACGTTATACGTTATACGTTATACGTTATACGTTATACGTTATACGTTATACGTTATACGTTATACGTTATACGTTATACGTTATACGTTATACGTTATACGTTACTCGTTATACGTAATATGTAATACGTTTTACGTTATAAGTTATACGTTATACGTTATACGTTATACGTTGTACGTTATACGTTAAACGTCAGACGTTATATGTTATACGTTATACGTTATACGTTATGTGTTATACGTTATACGTTATACGTTATACGTTATGCGTTATGCGTTATACGTTATACGTTATGCGTTATACGTTATACGTTATACGCTATACGTTATACGTTATACGTTATACGTTATACGTTATACGTTATACGTTATACGTTATACGTTATACGTTATACGTTATACGTTATACGTTATACGTTACTCGTTATACGTAATATGTAATACGTTTTACGTTATAAGTTATACGTTATACGTTATACGTTATACGTTGTACGTTATACGTTAAACGTTAGACGTTATATGTTATACGTTATACGTTGTACGTTATACGTTATATGTAATATGTAATACGTTATACGTTATACGCCATACGTTATACGTTACACGTTTAACGTTTTACGTTATGCGTTATACGTTATGCGTTATACGTTATACGTTATACGTTATCCGTTATACGTTATACGTTATACGTAATACGTTATACGTTATACGTTATACGTTATACGTTACTCGTTATACGTAATATGTAATACGTTTTACGTTATAAGTTATACGTTATACGTTATACGTTATACGTTGTACGTTATACGTTATATGTAATATGTAATACGTTATACGTTATACGCCATACGTTATACGTTACACGTTTAACGTTTTACGTTATGCGTTATACGTTATGCGTTATACGTTATACGTTATACGTTATCCGTTATACGTTATACGTTATACGTAATACGTTATACGTTATACGTTATACGTTATACGTTACTCGTTATACGTAATATGTAATACGTTTTACGTTATAAGTTATACGTTATACGTTATACGTTATACGTTGTACGTTATACGTTATATGTAATATGTAATACGTTATACGTTATACGCCATACGTTATACGTTACACGTTTAACGTTTTACGTTATGCTTTATACGTTATGCGTTAAACGTTATACGTTATACGTTATACGTTATACGTTATACGTTATACGTTATACGTTATACGTTATACGCCATACGTTATACGTTACACGTTTCACGTTTTACGTTATGCTTTATACGTTATGCGTTATACGTTATACGTTATACGTTATACGTTATACGTTATACGTTATACGTTATACGTTATACGTTATACGTTATACGTTATACGTTATACGTTATACGTTATACGTTATACGTTATACGTTATACGTTATACGTTATACGTTATACGTTATACGTTATACGTTATACGTTATACGTTATACGTTATACGTTATACGTTATACGTTATACGTTATACGTTATACGTTATACGTTATACGTTATACGTTATACGTTATACGTTACTCGTTATACGTAATATGTAATACGTTTTACGTTATAAGTTATACGTTATACGTTATACGTTATACGTTGTACGTTATACGTTAAACGTCAGACGTTATATGTTATACGTTATACGTTATACGTTATGTGTTATACGTTATACGTTATACGTTATACGTTATGCGTTATGCGTTATACGTTATACGTTATGCGTTATACGTTATACGTTATACGTTATACGTTATACGTTATACGTTATACGTTATACGTTATACGTTATACGTTATACGTTATACGTTATACGTTATACGTTATACGTTATACGTTATACGTTACTCGTTATACGTTATACGTTATTCGTTATATGTTATACGTTATACGTTATACGTTATACGTTATACGTTATACGTTATACGTTATACGCTATACGTTATACGTTATACGTTATACGTTATACGTTGTACGTTATACGTTAAACGTTAGACGTTATATGTTATACGTTATACGTTGTACGTTATACGTTATATGTAATATGTAATACCTTATACGTTATACGCCATACGTTATACGTTACACGTTTAACGTTTTACGTTATGCTTTATACGTTATGCGTTATACGTTATACGTTATACGTTATACGTTATACGTTATACGTTATACGTTATACGTTATACGTTATACGTTATACGTTACACGTTATTCGTTATACGTTATACGCTATACGTTATACGTTATACGTTGTACGTTATACGTTATATGTAATATGTAATACGTTATACGTTATACGCCATACGTTATACGTTACACGTTTCACGGTTTACGTTATGCTTTATACGTTATGCGTTATACGTTATACGTTATACGTTATACGTTATACGTTATACGTTATACGTTATACGTTACTCGTTATACGTAATATGTAATACGTTTTACGTTATAAGTTATACGTTATACGTTATACGTTATACGTTGTACGTTATACGTTAAACGTTAGACGTTATATGTTATACGTTATACGTTGTACGTTATACGTTATATGTAATATGTAATACGTTATACGTTATACGCCATACGTTATACGTTACACGTTTAACGTTTTACGTTATGCGTTATACGTTATGCGTTATACGTTATACGTTATACGTTATCCGTTATACGTTATACGTTATACGTTATACGTTATACGTTATACGTTATACGTTATACGTTATACGTTATACGTTATACGTTATACGTTATACGTTATACGTTATACGTTATACGTTATACGTTATACGTTATACGTTATACGTTATACGTTATACGTTATACGTTATACGTTATACGTTATACGTTATACGTTATACGTTATACGTTATACGTTATACGTTATACGTTATACGTTATACGTTATACGTTATACGTTATACGTTATACGTTATACGTTATACGTTATACGTTATACGTTATACGTTATACGTTATACGTTATACGTTATACGTTATACGTTATACGTTATACGTTATACGTTATACGTTATACGTTATACGTTATACGTTATACGTTATACGTTATACGTTATACGTTATACGTTATACGTTATACGTTATACGTTATACGTTATACGTTATACGTTATACGTTATACGTTATACGTTATACGTTATACGTTATACGTTATACGTTATACGTTATACGTTATACGTTATACGTTATACGTTATACGTTACTCGTTATACGTAATATGTAATACGTTTTACGTTATAAGTTATACGTTATACGTTATACGTTATACGTTGTACGTTATACGTTAAACGTTATACGTTATACCTTGTACGTTATACGTTATATGTAATATGTAATACGTTATACGTTATACGCCATACGTTATACGTTACAGGTTTAACGTTTTACGTTATGCGTTATACGTTATGCGTTATACGTTATACGTTATACGTTATCCGTTATACGTTATACGTTATACGTTATACGTTATACGTTATACGTTATACGTTATTCGTTATATGTTATACGTTATACGTTATACGTTATACGTTATACGTTATACGTTATACGTTATACGTTATACGCTATACGTTAAACGTTATACGTTATACGTTATGTGTTATACGTTATACGTTATACGTTATGCGTTATACGTTATACGTTATACGTTACACGTTATACGTTTGACGTTATACGTTATACGTTATACGTTATACGTTATACGTTATACGTTATACGTCATACGTTATACGTTATACGTTATACGTTATTCGTTATACGTTATACGTTATACGTTATGCGTTATACGCTATACGTTATACGTTATGCGTCATACGTTATACTTTATACTATATACGTTATACGTTATACGTTATACGTTATACGTTATACGTTATACGTTATACGTTGTACGTTATACGTTAAACGTTAGACGTTATATGTTATACGTTATACGTTGTACGTTATACGTTATATGTAATATGTAATACCTTATACGTTATACGCCATACGTTATACGTTACACGTTTAACGTTTTACGTTATGCTTTATACGTTATGCGTTATACGTTATACGTTATACGTTATACGTTATACGTTAAACGTTAGACGTTATATGTTATACGTTATACGATGTACGTTATACGTTATATGTAATATGTAATACGTTATACGTTATACGCCATACGTTATACGTTACACGTTTAACGTTTTACGTTATGCGTTATACGTTATGCGTTATACGTTATACGTTATACGTTATCCGTTATACGTTATACGTTATACGTTATACGTTATACGTTATACGTTATACGTTATTCGTTATATGTTATACGTTATACGTTATACGTTATACGTTATACGTTATACGTTATACGTTATACGCTATACGTTAAACGTTATACGTTATACGTTATGCGTTATACGTTATACGTTATACGTTATGCGTTATACGTTATACGTTATACGTTATACGTTACACGTTATACGTTTGACGTTATACGTTACACGTTATACGTTATACGTTATACGTTATACGTTATACGTCATACGTTATACGTTATACGTTATACGTTATTCGTTATACGTTATACGTTATACGTTATGCGTTATACGCTATACGTTATACGTTATGCGTTATACGTTATACTTTATACGTTATACGTTATACGTTATACGTTATACGTTATACGTTATACGTTATACGTTGTACGTTATACGTTAAACGTTAGACGTTATATGTTATACGTTATACGTTGTACGTTATACGTTATACGTAATATGTAATACCTTATACGTTATACGCCATACGTTATACGTTACACGTTTAACGTTTTACGTTATGCTTTATACGTTATGCGTTATACGTTATACGTTATACGTAATACGTTATACGTTATACGTTATACGTTATACGTTATACGTTATACGTTATACGTTATACGTTACACGTTATTCGTTATACGTTATACGCTATACGTTATACGTTATACGTTGTACGTTATACGTTATATGTAATATGTAATACGTTATACGTTATACGCCATACGTTATACGTTACACGTTTCACGGTTTACGTTATGCTTTATACGTTATGCGTTATACGTTATACGTTATACGTTATACGTTATACGTTATACGTTATACGTTATACGTTATACGTTATACGTTATACGTTATACGTTATACGTTATTCGTTATACGTTATACGTTATACGTTATACGTTATACGTTATACGTTATACGTTATACGTTGTACGTTATACGTTATACGTTATACGCTATACGTTATACGTTATACGTTATACGTTATACGTTGTACGTTATACGTTAAACGTTAGACGTTATATGTTATACGTTATACGTTATACGTTATACGTTATACGTTCTACGTTATACGTTGTACGTTATACGTTGTACCTTATACGTTATACGTTATACGTTATACGATATACGTTATACGTTATACGTTATACGTTATACGTTATATGTTTTACGTTATACCATATACGTTATACGTTATACATTATACGTTATACGTTATACGTTATACGTTATACGTTATACGTTATACGTTATACGTTATTCGTTATACGTTATACGTTATACGTTATACGTTATACGTTATACGTTATACGTTATACGTTATACGTTATACGTTATACGTTATACGTTATACGTTATACGTTACTCGTTATACGTAATATGAAATACGTTTCACGTTACAAGTTATACGTTATACGTTATACGTTATACGTTATACGTTATACGTTATACGTTATACGTTATACGGTATACGTTATGCGTTATACGTTATACGTTATACGTTATACGTTATACGTTATACGTTATACGTTATACGTTATACGTTATAAGTTACACGTTATACATTATAAGTTACACGTTATACATTATACGTTATACGTTATACGTTATACGTTATACGTTATACGTTATACGTTATACGATATACGTTATACGTTATACGTTATACGTTATACGTTATACGTTAAACGTTATACGTTATACGTTATACGTTATACGTTATACGCTATACGTTATACGTTGTACGTTATGCGTTATACGTTATGCGTTATACGTTATACGTTATACGTTATACGTTGTACGTTATACGTTATACGTTATACGTTATACGTTATACGTTATTCGTTATACGTTATACGTTATACGTTATACGTTATACGTTATACGTTATACGTCATACGTTATACGTTATACGTTATACGTTATACATTATACGTTATACGTTATACGTTATACGTTATTAGTTATACGTCATACGTTATACGTTATACGTTATACGTCATACGTTATACGTTATACGTTATACGTTATACGTTATACGTTATACGTTATACGTTATACGTTATACGTTATACGTTATACGTTACTCGTTATACGTAATATGAAATACGTTTCACGTTACAAGTTATACGTTATACGTTATACGTTATACGTTATACGTTATACGTTATACGTTATACGTTATACGGTATACGTTATGCGTTATACGTTATACGTTATACGTTATACGTTATACGTTATACGTTATACGTTATACGTTATACGTTATAAGTTACACGTTATACATTATAAGTTACACGTTATACATTATACGTTATACGTTATACGTTATACGTTATACGTTATACGTTATACGTTATACGTTATACGTTATACGTTATACGTTATACGTTATACGTTATACGTTATACGTTATACGTTATACGTTATACGTTATACGTTATACGTTATACGTTATACGTTATACGTTATACGTTATACGTTATACGTTATACGTTATTCGTTATATGTTATACGTTATACGTTATACGTTATACGTTATACGTTATACGTTATACGTTATACGCTATACGTTATACGTTATACGTTATACGTTATACGTTGTACGTTATACGTTAAACGTTAGACGTTATATGTTATACGTTATACGTTATACGTTATACGTTATACGTTCTACGTTATACGTTGTACGTTATACGTTGTACCTTATACGTTATACGTTATACGTTATACGATATACGTTATACGTTATACGTTATACGTTATACGTTATATGTTTTACGTTATACCATATACGTTATACGTTATACATTATACGTTATACGTTATACGTTATACGTTATACGTTATACGTTATACGTTATACGTTATTCGTTATACGTTATACGTTATACGTTATACGTTATACGTTATACGTTATACGTTATACGTTATACGTTATACGTTATACGTTATACGTTATACGTTATACGTTACTCGTTATACGTAATATGAAATACGTTTCACGTTACAAGTTATACGTTATACGTTATACGTTATACGTTATACGTTATACGTTATACGTTATACGTTATACGGTATACGTTATGCGTTATACGTTATACGTTATACGTTATACGTTATACGTTATACGTTATACGTTATACGTTATACGTTATAAGTTACACGTTATACATTATAAGTTACACGTTATACATTATACGTTATACGTTATACGTTATACGTTATACGTTATACGTTATACGTTATACGTTATACGTTATACGTTATACGTTATACGTTATACGTTATACGTTATACGTTATACGTTATACGTTATACGTTATACGTTATACGTTATACGTTATACGTTATACGTTATACGTTATACGTTATACGTTATACGTTATACGTTATACGTTATACGTTATACGTTATACGTTATACGTTATACGTTATACGTTATACGTTATACGTTATACGTTATACGTTATACGTTATACGTTATACGTTATACGTTATACGTTATACGTTATACGTTATACGTTATACGTTATACGTTATACGTTATACGTTATACGTTATACGTTATACGTTATACGTTACTCGTTATACGTAATATGTAATACGTTTTACGTTATAAGTTATACGTTATACGTTATACGTTATACGTTGTACGTTATACGTTAAACGTTAGACGTTATATGTTATACGTTATACGTTGTACGTTATACGTTATATGTAATATGTAATACGTTATACGTTATACGCCATACGTTATACGTTACACGTTTAACGTTTTACGTTATGCGTTATACGTTATGCGTTATACGTTATACGTTATACGTTATCCGTTATACGTTATACGTTATACGTAATACGTTATACGTTATACGTTATACGTTATACGTTACTCGTTATACGTAATATGTAATACGTTTTACGTTATAAGTTATACGTTATACGTTATACGTTATACGTTGTACGTTATACGTTAAACGTTAGACGTTATATGTTATACGTTATACGTTGTACGTTATACGTTATATGTAATATGTAATACGTTATACGTTATACGCCATACGTTATACGTTACACGTTTAACGTTTTACGTTATGCGTTATACGTTATGCGTTATACGTTATACGTCATACGTTATCCGTTATACGTTATACGTTATACGTTATACGTTATACGTTATACGTTATACGTTATTCGTTATACGTTATAAGTTATTCGTTATTCGTTATACGTTATACGTTGTACGTTATGCGTTATACGTTATACGTTATACGTTATGCGTTATACGTTATACTTTATACGTTATACGTTATACGTTTGACGTTACACGCTGTACGTTATGCGTTATACGTTATACGTTATACGTTATACGTTATACGTTATTTCTTAAACGTTATACGTTATACGTTATACGTTATACGTTATACGTTATACGTTATACGTTATACGTTATACGTTATACGTTATACGTTATACGTTTTACGTTATACGTTATATGTTATACGTTATACATTATACGTTATACGTTATACGTTATACGTTATACGTTATTCGTTATACGTTATACGTTATACGTTATACGTTATACGTTATACGTTATACGTTATACGGTATACGTTATACGTTATGCGTTATACGTTATACGTTATACGTTATACGTTATACGTTTGACGTTATACGTTATACGGTATACGTTATGCGTTATACGCTATACGTTATGCGTTATAGGATATACGTTATGCGTTATAGGATATACGTTATACGTGATACGTTGTACGTTATACGTTATACGTTATACGTTATACGTTATACGTTATACGTTTTACGTTATACGTTATACGTTATACGTTATACGTTATACATTATACGTTACACGTTATACGTTATACGTTATTCGTTATACGTTGTTCGTTATACGTTATACGTTATACGATATACGTTATACGTTACTCGTTATACGTAAAATGTAATACGTTTTGCGTTATAAGTTATACGTTATACGTTATACGTTATACGTTATACGTTATACGTTATACGTTATACGTTATACGTTATACGGTATACGTTATGCGTTATACATTATACGTTATACGTTATACGTTATACGTTATACGTTATACGTTATACGTTTGACATTATACGTTATACGGTATACGTTATACGTTATGCGTTATACGTTATACGTTATACGTTATACGTTATACGTTTGACGTTATACGTTATACGGTATACGTTATGCGTTATACGCTATACGTTATGCGTTATAGGATATACGTTATGCGTTATAGGATATACGTTATACGTGATACGTTGTACGTTATACGTTATACGTTATAAGTTATACGTTATACGTTATACGTTATAGGTCATACCTTATACGTGATACGTCATACGTTATACGTTATACGTTATACGTTATTCGTTATCCGTTATACGTTATACGTTATACGTTATACGTTATACGTTATACGTTAAACGTTATACGTTATACGTTATACGTTATACGATATACGTTATACGTTATACGTTGTACGTTATACGTTATACGTTACACGTTATACGTTATACGTTATACGTTATACGTTATACGTTATACGTTATACGTTATACGTTATACGTTATACGTTATACGTCATACGTTATACGTTATACGTTATACGTTATACGTTATGCGTTATACGTTATACGTTAAGCGTTATACGTTATACGTTATACGTTATACGATATACGTTATACGTTAAACGTTGTACGTTATAGGTTATACGTTATACGTTATACGTTATACGTTATACGTTATACGTTATACGTTATACGTTGTACGTTATACGTTGTACGTTATACGTTGTATGTAATACGTTATACGTTATACGTTATACGTTATACGTTATACGTTATACGTTATACGTTATACGTTATACGTTATACGTTACACGTCATACGTTATACGTTATACGTTATACGTTATACGTTATACGTTATACGTTATACGTTGTACGTTATACGTTGTACGTTATACGTTGTATGTAATACGTTATACGTTATACGTTATACGTTATACGTTATACGTTATACGTTAAACGTTATACGTTATACGTTATACGTTATACGTTATACGTTATACGTTATACGTTATACGTCATACGTTAGACGTTATAGGTTATACGTAATACGTAATACGTTATACGATATACGTTATAGGTTACACGTTATACGTTATACGTTATACGTTATAAGTTATACGTTATACGTTATACGTTATACGTTATACGTTATACGTTATACGTTATACGTTATACGTTATACGTTATACGTTATACGTTATACGTTATACGTTATACGTTATACGTTGTACGTTATACGTTAAACGTTAGACGTTATATGTTATACGTTATACGTTGTACGTTATACGTTATATGTAATATGTAATACGTTATACGTTTTACGCTATACGTTATACGTTATACGTTATACGTTAAACGTTATACGTTATACGTTATACGTTATACGATATACGTTATACGTTAAACGTTGTACGTTATAGGTTATACGTTATACGTTATACGTTATACGTTATACGTTATACGTTAAACGTTATACGTTATACGTTATACGTTATACGTTATACGTTATACGTTATACGTTGTACGTTATACGTTGTACGTTATACGTTGTATGTAATACGTTATACGTTATACGTTATACGTTATACGTTATACGTTATACGTTATACGTTATACGTTACACGTCATACGTTATACGTTATACGTTATACGTTATACGTTATACGTTATACGTTATATGTTATTCGTTATACGTTATACGTTATACGTTATACGTTATACCTTATACGTTATACGTTATACGTTATACGTTATACGTTATACGTTATACGCTATACGTAATGCGTTATAGGTCACACCTTATACGTGATACGTCATACGCTATACGTTATACGTGATACGTTATACGTTATACGTTATACGTTATACGTTATACGTTGTACGTTATACGTTAAACGTTAGACGTTATATGTTATACGTTATACGTTGTACGTTATACGTTATATGTAATATGTAATACGTTATACGTTATACGCTATACGTTATACGTTATACGTTATACGTTATACGTTATGCGTTATACGTTATGCGTTATACGTTATACGTTATACGTTATACGTTATACGTTATAATTTATACGTTATACGTTATACGTTATACGTTATACGTTATACGTTGTACGTTATACGTTATACGTTATACGTTATACGTTATACGTTATACGTTATTCGTTATACGTTATACGTTATACGTTATACGTTGTACGTTATACGTTGTACGTTATACGTTGTACGTTATACGTTATACGTTATACGTTATACGTTATACGTTATACGTTATACGTTATAAGTTATACGTTATACGTTGTACGTTATACGTTGTACGTTATACGTTGTACGTTATACGTTATACGTTATACGTTATACGTTATACGTTATACGTTATACGTTATACGTTATACGTTGTACGTTATACGTTGTACGTTATACGTTGTACGTTATACGTTATACGTTATACGTTATACGTTATACGTTATACGTTATACGTTATACGTTATACGTTATACGTTATACGTTATACGTTATACGTTATACGTTATACGTTATACGTTATACGTTATACGTTACTCGTTATACGTAATATGTAATACGTTTTACGTTATAAGTTATACGTTATACGTTATACGTTATACGTTATACGTTATACGTTATACGTTATACGTTATACGTTATACGTTATACGTTATACGTTATACGTTACGCGTTATACGCTATACGTTATGCGTTATAGGTCATACCTTATACTTGATACGTCATACGTTATACGTTATACGTTATACGTTATTCGTTATACGTTATACGTTATACGTTATACGTTATACGTTATACGATATACGTTATACGTTATACGTTATACGTTATACGTTATTCGTTATACGTTATACGTTATACGTTATACGTTATACGTTATACGATATACGTTATACGTTATACGTTATACGTTATACGTTATACGTTAAACGTTATACGTTATACGTTATACGTTATACGTTATACGCTATACGTTATACGTTGTACGTTATGCGTTATACGTTATGCGTTATACGTTATACGTTATACGTTATACGTTGTACGTTATACGTTATACGTTATACGTTATACGTTATACGTTATTCGTTATACGTTATACGTTATACGTTATACGTTATACGTTATACGTTATACGTCATACGTTATACGTTATACGTTATACGTTATACATTATACGTTATACGTTATACGTTATACGTTATTAGTTATACGTCATACGTTATACGTTATACGTTATACGTCATACGTTATACGTTATACGTTATACGTTATACGTTATACGTTATACGTTATACGTTATACGTTATACGTTATACGTTATACGTTATACGTTATACGTTATACGTTTTACGTTATACGTTATACGTTGTACGTTATACGTTGTACGTTATACGTTGTACGTTATACGTTGTACGTTATACGATGTACGTTATACGTTATACGTTACACGTTATACGTTATACGTTATACGTTATACGTTATACGTTATTAGTTATACGTCATACGTTATACGTTATACGTTATACGTCATACGTTATACGTTATACGTTATACGTTATACGTTATACGTTATACGTTATACGTTGTACGTTATACGTTATACGTTATACGTTATACGTTATACGTTATACGTTATACGTTATACGATATACGTTATACGTTATACGTTATACGTTATACGTTATACGTTAAACGTTATACGTTATACGTTATACGTTATACGTTATACGTTACACGTTATACGTTATACGTTATACGTTATACGTTATACGTTATACGTTATACGTTATACGTTATACGTTATACGTTATACGTTATACGTTATACGTTATACGTTATACGTTATACGTTATACGTTATACGTTATACGTTATACGTTATACGTTATACGTTATACGTTATACGTTATACGTTATACGTTTGACGTTATACGCTATACGGTATACGTTATGCGTTATTCGCTATACGTTATGCGTTATAGGATATACGTTATGCATTATAGGATATACGTTATGCATTATAGGATATACGTTATACGTGATACGTTGTACGTTATACGTTATACGTTATACGTTATACGTTATACGTTATACGTTGTACGTTATGCGTTAAACATTATACGTTATACGATATACGTTATACGTTATACGTTATGCGTTATAGCATATACCTTATTCGTTATACGTTATACGTTATACGTTATACGTTATACGTTATACGTTATACGTTATACGTTATACGTTATACGTTATACGTTATATGTTTTACGTTATCCGTTATACGTTATACGGTATACGTTATGCGTTATACGCTATACGTTATGCGTTATAGGATATACGTTATGCGTTATAGGATATACGTTATACGTGATACGTTGTACGTTATACGTTATACGTTATACGTTATACGTTATACGTTATACGTTATACGTTATACGTTATACGTTATACGTTATACGTTATACGTTATACGTTATACGTTATACGTTATATGTTTTACGTTATACGTTATACGTTATACGTTATACGTTATACGTTATACGTTATACGTTAAACGTTATACGTTATACGTCATACGTTATACGCTATACGTTATACGTTGTACGTTATGCGTTGAACGTTATACGTTATACGTTATACGTTATCCGTTATACGCTATACGTTATACGTTGTACGTTATGCGTTATACGTTATGCGTTATACGTTACACGTTATACGTTATACGTTGTACGTTATACGTTATACGTTATACGTTATACGTTATTAGTTATACGTTATACGTTATTAGTTATACGTTATACGTTATACGTTATACGATATTAGTTATACGTTATACGTTATTAGTTATACGTTATACGTTATACGTTATACGTTATACGTTATACGTTATACGTTAAACGTTATACGTTATACGTTATACGTTATACGTTATACGTTATACGTTATACGTTATACGTTATACGTTGTTCGTTATACGTTATACGTTATACGTTATACGTTATACGTTATACGTTATACGTTATACGTTATACGTTATACGTTATACGTTATACGTTATACGTTATACGTTATACGTTATAAGTTATACGTTATACGTTATACGTTATACGTTATACGTTATACGTTATACGTTATACGTTATACGTTATACGTTATACGTTATACGTTATACGTTATACGTTATACGTTACTCGTTATACGTAATATGTAATACGTTTTACGTTATAAGTTATACGTTATACGTTATACGTTATACGTTGTACGTTATACGTTAAACGTTAGACGTTATATGTTATACGTTATACGTTCTACGTTATACGTTGTACGTTATACGTTGTACCTTATACGTTATACGTTATACGTTATACGATATACGTTATACGTTATACGTTATACGTTATATGTTTTACGTTAAACCATATACGTTACACGTTATACGTTATACGTTGTACGTTGTACGTTATACGTTATACGTTATACGTTATACGTTATTCGTTATACGTTATACGTTATACGTTATACGTTATGCGTTATACGTTATACGTTATACGTTATTCGTTAAACGTTATACGTTATACGTTATACGTTATACGTTATACGTTATACGTTATACGTTATACGTTATACGTTATACGTTATACGTTATACGTTATACGTTATACGTTATACGTTATACGTTATACGTTATACGTTATACGTTATACGATATACGTTATACGTTATACGGTATACGTTATGCGTTATACATTATACGTTATACGTTATACGTTATACGTTATACGTTATACGTTATACGTTTGACATTATACGTTATACGGTATACGTTATACGTTATGCGTTATACGTTATACGTTATACGTTATACGTTATACGTTTGACGTTATACGTTATACGGTATACGTTATGCGTTATACGCTATACGTTATGCGTTATAGGATATACGTTATGCGTTATAGGATATACGTTATACGTGATACGTTGTACGTTATACGTTATACGTTATACGTTATACGTTATACGTTATACGTTATACGTTATACGTTATACGTTATACGTTATACGTTATACGTTATACGTTATACGTTATACGTTATACGTTATACGTTATACGTTATACGTTATACGTTTTACGTTATACGTTATACGTTATACGTTATACATTATACGTTATACGTTATACGTTATACGTTATACGTTATTCGTTATACGTTATACGTTATACGTTATACGTTATACGTTATACGTTATACGTTATACGTTATACGTTATACGTTATACGTTATACGTTATAAGTTATACGTTATACGTTATACGTTATAGGTCATACCTTATACGTGATACGTCATACGTTATACGTTATACGTTATACGTTATTCGTTATCCGTTATACGTTATACGTTATACGTTATACGTTATACGTTATACGTTAAACGTTATACGTTATACGTTATACGTTATACGATATACGTTATACGTTATACGTTGTACGTTATACGTTATACGTTATACGTTATACGTTATACGTTATACGTTATACGTTATACGTTATACGTTATACGTTATACGTTATACGTTATACGTTATACGTCATACGTTATATGTTATACGTTATACGTTATACGTTATGCGTTATACGTTATACGTTAAACGTTATACGTTATACGTTGTACGTTATACGTTATATGTAATATGTAATACGTTATACGTTATACGCCATACGTTATACGTTACACGTTTAACGTTTTACGTTATGCGTTATACGTTATGCGTTATACGTTATACGTTATACGTTATCCGTTATACGTTATACGTTATACGTTATACGTTATACGTTATACGTTATACGTTATACGTTATTCGTTATACGTTATACGTTATACGTTATACGTTATACGTTCTACGTTATACGTTGTACGTTATACGTTGTACCTTATACGTTATACGTTATACGTTATACGATATACGTTATACGTTATACGTTATACGTTATACGTTATATGTTTTACGTTATACCATATACGTTATACGTTATACATTATACGTTATACGTTATACGTTATACGTTATACGTTATACGTTATACGTTATACGTTATTCGTTATACGTTATACGTTATACGTTATACGTTATACGTTATACGTTATACGTTATACGTTATACGTTATACGTTATACGTTATACGTTATACGTTATACGTTATACGTTACTCGTTATACGTAATATGAAATACGTTTCACGTTACAAGTTATACGTTATACGTTATACGTTATACGTTATACGTTATACGTTATACGTTATACGTTATACGGTATACGTTATGCGTTATACGTTATACGTTATACGTTATACGTTATACGTTATACGTTATACGTTTTACGTTATACGTTATAAGTTACACGTTATACATTATAAGTTACACGTTATACATTATACGTTATACGTTATACGTTATACGTTATACGTTATACGTTATAGGTTATACGTTATACGTTATACGTTATACGTTATACGTTATACGTTATACGTTATACGTTATACGTTATACGTTATACGTTATACGTTATACGTTATACGTTATACGTTATACGTTATACGTTATACGTTATACGTTATACGTTATACGTTATACGTTATACGTTATACGTTATACGTTATACGTTATACGTTATACGTTATACGTTATACGTTATACGTTATACGTTATACGTTATACGTTATACGTTATACGTTATACGTTATACGTTATACGTTATACGTTATACGTTATACGTTACTCGTTATACGTAATATGTAATACGTTTTACGTTATAAGTTATACGTTATACGTTATACGTTATACGTTGTACGTTATACGTTAAACGTTAGGCGTTATATGTTATACGTTATACGTTATACGTTATGTGTTATACGTTATACGTTATACGTTATACGTTATGCGTTATGCGTTATACGTTATACGTTATGCGTTATACGTTATACGTTATACGTTATACGTTATACGTTATACGTTTTACGTTATACGTTATACGTTATACGTTATACGTTATACGTTATACGTTATACGTTATACGTTATACGTTATACGTTATACGTTATAAGTTATACGTTATACGTTATACGTTATAGGTCATACCTTATACGTGATACGTCATACGTTATACGTTATACGTTATACGTTATTCGTTATCCGTTATACGTTATACGTTATACGTTATACGTTATACGTTATACGTTAAACGTTATACGTTATACGTTATACGTTATACGATATACGTTATACGTTATACGTTGTACGTTATACGTTATACGTTATACGTTATACGTTATACGTTATACGTTATACGTTATACGTTATACGTTATACGTTATACGTTATACGTTATACGTTATACGTCATACGTTATATGTTATACGTTATACGTTATACGTTATGCGTTATACGTTATACGTTAAACGTTATACGTTATACGTTATACGTTATACGATATACGTTATACGTTATACGTTGTACGTTATACGTTATGCGTTATACGTTATACGTTATACGTTATCCGTTATACGTTATACGTTATACGTTATACGTTATACGTTATACGTTATACGTTATACGTTATTCGTTATACGTTATACGTTATACGTTATACGTTATACGTTCTACGTTATACGTTGTACGTTATACGTTGTACCTTATACGTTATACGTTATACGTTATACGATATACGTTATACGTTATACGTTATACGTTATACGTTATATGTTTTACGTTATACCATATACGTTATACGTTATACATTATACGTTATACGTTATACGTTATACGTTATACGTTATACGTTATACGTTATACGTTATTCGTTATACGTTATACGTTATACGTTATACGTTATACGTTATACGTTATACGTTATACGTTATACGTTATACGTTATACGTTATACGTTATACGTTATACGTTACTCGTTATACGTAATATGAAATACGTTGTACGTTATACGTTGTACCTTATACGTTATACGTTATACGTTATACGATATACGTTATACGTTATACGTTATACGTTATACGTTATATGTTTTACGTTATACGTTATACGTTATACGTTATACGTTGTACGTTATACGTTAAACGTTAGGCGTTATATGTTATACGTTATACGTTATACGTTATGTGTTATACGTTATACGTTATACGTTATACGTTATACGTTATACGTTATACGTTTTACGTTATACGTTATACGTTGTACGTTATACGTTGTACGTTATACGTTGTACGTTATACGTTGTACGTTATACGATGTACGTTATACGTTATACGTTATACGTTATACGTTATACGTTATACGTTACACGTTATACGTTATACGTTATACGTTATACGTTATACGTTATACGTTATACGTTATACGTTATACGTTATACGTTATACGTTATACGTTATACGTTATACGTTATACGTTATACGTTATACGTTATACGTTATACGTTATACGTTATACGTTATACGTTATACGTTATACGTTATACGTTATACGTTATACGTTATACGTTATACGTTATACGTTATACGTTATACGTTATACGTTATACGTTATACGTTATACGTTATACGTTATACGTTATACGTTATACGTTTGACGTTATACGCTATACGGTATACGTTATGCGTTATTCGCTATACGTTATGCGTTATAGGATATACGTTATGCATTATAGGATATACGTTATGCATTATAGGATATACGTTATACGTGATACGTTGTACGTTATACGTTATACGTTATACGTTATACGTTATACGTTATACGTTGTACGTTATGCGTTAAACATTATACGTTATACGATATACGTTATACGTTATACGTTATGCGTTATAGCATATACCTTATTCGTTATACGTTATACGTTATACGTTATACGTTATACGTTATACGTTATACGTTATACGTTATACGTTATACGTTATATGTTTTACGTTATCCGTTATACGTTATACGGTATACGTTATGCGTTATACGCTATACGTTATGCGTTATAGGATATACGTTATGCGTTATAGGATATACGTTATACGTGATACGTTGTACGTTATACGTTATACGTTATACGTTATACGTTATACGTTATACGTTATACGTTATACGTTATACGTTATACGTTATACGTTATACGTTATACGTTATACGTTATACGTTATATGTTTTACGTTATACGTTATACGTTATACGTTATACGTTATACGTTATACGTTATACGTTAAACGTTATACGTTATACGTCATACGTTATACGCTATACGTTATACGTTGTACGTTATGCGTTGAACGTTATACGTTATACGTTATACGTTATCCGTTATACGCTATACGTTATACGTTGTACGTTATGCGTTATACGTTATGCGTTATACGTTACACGTTATACGTTATACGTTGTACGTTATACGTTATACGTTATACGTTATACGTTATTAGTTATACGTTATACGTTATTAGTTATACGTTATACGTTATACGTTATACGATATTAGTTATACGTTATACGTTATTAGTTATACGTTATACGTTATACGTTATACGTTATACGTTATACGTTATACGTTAAACGTTATACGTTATACGTTATACGTTATACGTTATACGTTATACGTTATACGTTATACGTTATACGTTGTTCGTTATACGTTATACGTTATACGTTATACGTTATACGTTATACGTTATACGTTATACGTTATACGTTATACGTTATACGTTATACGTTATACGTTATACGTTATACGTTATAAGTTATACGTTATACGTTATACGTTATACGTTATACGTTATACGTTATACGTTATACGTTATACGTTATACGTTATACGTTATACGTTATACGTTATACGTTATACGTTACTCGTTATACGTAATATGTAATACGTTTTACGTTATAAGTTATACGTTATACGTTATACGTTATACGTTGTACGTTATACGTTAAACGTTAGACGTTATATGTTATACGTTATACGTTCTACGTTATACGTTGTACGTTATACGTTGTACCTTATACGTTATACGTTATACGTTATACGATATACGTTATACGTTATACGTTATACGTTATATGTTTTACGTTAAACCATATACGTTACACGTTATACGTTATACGTTGTACGTTGTACGTTATACGTTATACGTTATACGTTATACGTTATTCGTTATACGTTATACGTTATACGTTATACGTTATGCGTTATACGTTATACGTTATACGTTATTCGTTAAACGTTATACGTTATACGTTATACGTTATACGTTATACGTTATACGTTATACGTTATACGTTATACGTTATACGTTATACGTTATACGTTATACGTTATACGTTATACGTTATACGTTATACGTTATACGTTATACGTTATACGTTATACGTTATACGTTATACGGTATACGTTATGCGTTATACATTATACGTTATACGTTATACGTTATACGTTATACGTTATACGTTATACGTTTGACATTATACGTTATACGGTATACGTTATACGTTATGCGTTATACGTTATACGTTATACGTTATACGTTATACGTTTGACGTTATACGTTATACGGTATACGTTATGCGTTATACGCTATACGTTATGCGTTATAGGATATACGTTATGCGTTATAGGATATACGTTATACGTGATACGTTGTACGTTATACGTTATACGTTATACGTTATACGTTATACGTTATACGTTATACGTTATACGTTATACGTTATACGTTATACGTTATACGTTATACGTTATACGTTATACGTTATACGTTATACGTTATACGTTATACGTTATACGTTTTACGTTATACGTTATACGTTATACGTTATACATTATACGTTATACGTTATACGTTATACGTTATACGTTATTCGTTATACGTTATACGTTATACGTTATACGTTATAAGTTATACGTTATACGTTATACGTTATACGTTATACGTTATACGTTATACGTTATACGTTATAAGTTATACGTTATACGTTATACGTTATAGGTCATACCTTATACGTGATACGTCATACGTTATACGTTATACGTTATACGTTATTCGTTATCCGTTATACGTTATACGTTATACGTTATACGTTATACGTTATACGTTAAACGTTATACGTTATACGTTATACGTTATACGATATACGTTATACGTTATACGTTGTACGTTATACGTTATACGTTATACGTTATACGTTATACGTTATACGTTATACGTTATACGTTATACGTTATACGTTATACGTTATACGTTATACGTTATACGTCATACGTTATATGTTATACGTTATACGTTATACGTTATGCGTTATACGTTATACGTTAAACGTTATACGTTATACGTTGTACGTTATACGTTATATGTAATATGTAATACGTTATACGTTATACGCCATACGTTATACGTTACACGTTTAACGTTTTACGTTATGCGTTATACGTTATGCGTTATACGTTATACGTTATACGTTATCCGTTATACGTTATACGTTATACGTTATACGTTATACGTTATACGTTATACGTTATACGTTATTCGTTATACGTTATACGTTATACGTTATACGTTATACGTTCTACGTTATACGTTGTACGTTATACGTTGTACCTTATACGTTATACGTTATACGTTATACGATATACGTTATACGTTATACGTTATACGTTATACGTTATATGTTTTACGTTATACCATATACGTTATACGTTATACATTATACGTTATACGTTATACGTTATACGTTATACGTTATACGTTATACGTTATACGTTATACGTTATTCGTTATACGTTATACGTTATACGTTATACGTTATACGTTATACGTTATACGTTATACGTTATACGTTATACGTTATACGTTATACGTTATACGTTATACGTTATACGTTACTCGTTATACGTAATATGAAATACGTTTCACGTTACAAGTTATACGTTATACGTTATACGTTATACGTTATGCGTTATACGTTATACGTTATACGTTATACGTTATACGGTATACGTTATGCGTTATACGTTATACGTTATACGTTATACGTTATACGTTATACGTTATACGTTTTACGTTATACGTTATAAGTTACACGTTATACATTATAAGTTACACGTTATACATTATACGTTATACGTTATACGTTATACGTTATACGTTATACGTTATAGGTTATACGTTATACGTTATACGTTATACGTTATACGTTATACGTTATACGTTATACGTTATACGTTATACGTTATACGTTATACGTTATACGTTATACGTTATACGTTATACGTTATACGTTATACGTTATACGTTATACGTTATACGTTATACGTTATACGTTATACGTTATACGTTATACGTTATACGTTATACGTTATACGTTATACGTTATACGTTATACGTTATACGTTATACGTTATACGTTATACGTTATACGTTATACGTTATACGTTATACGTTATACGTTATACGTTACTCGTTATACGTAATATGTAATACGTTTTACGTTATAAGTTATACGTTATACGTTATACGTTATACGTTGTACGTTATACGTTAAACGTTAGGCGTTATATGTTATACGTTATACGTTATACGTTATGTGTTATACGTTATACGTTATACGTTATACGTTATGCGTTATGCGTTATACGTTATACGTTATGCGTTATACGTTATACGTTATACGTTATACGTTATACGTTATACGTTTTACGTTATACGTTATACGTTATACGTTATACGTTATACGTTATACGTTATACGTTATACGTTATACGTTATACGTTATAAGTTATACGTTATACGTTATACGTTATAGGTCATACCTTATACGTGATACGTTATACGTTATACGTTATACGTTATACGTTATTCGTTATCCGTTATACGTTATACGTTCTACGTTATACGTTGTACGTTATACGTTGTACCTTATACGTTATACGTTATACGTTATACGTTATACGTTATACGTTATACGTTATACGTTATACGTTATACGTTATACGTTATACGTTATACGTTATACGTTATTCGTTATACGTTATACGTTATACGTTATACGTTATACGTTATACGTTATACGTTATACGTTATACGTTATACGTTATACGTTATACGTTATACGTTATACGTTACTCGTTATACGTAATATGAAATACGTTTCACGTTACAAGTTATACGTTATACGTTATACGTTATACGTTATACGTTATACGTTATACGTTATACGTTATACGGTATACGTTATGCGTTATACGTTATACGTTATACGTTATACGTTATACGTTATACGTTATACGTTATACGTTATACGTTTTACGTTATACGTTATAAGTTACACGTTATACATTATAAGTTACACGTTATACATTATACGTTATACGTTATACGTTATACGTTATACGTTATACGTTATACGTTACTCGTTATACGTAATATGTAATACGTTTTACGTTATAAGTTATACGTTATACGTTATACGTTATACGTTGTACGTTATACGTTAAACGTTAGACGTTATATGTTATACGTTATACGTTGTACGTTATACGTTATACGTTATACGTTATACGTTATACGTTATACGTTATACGTTATACGTTATACGTTATAGGTCATACCTTATACGTGATACGTCATACGTTATACGTTATACGTTATACGTTATTCGTTATACGTTATACGTTATACGTTATACGTTATACGTTCTACGTTATACGTTGTACGTTATACGTTGTACCTTATACGTTATACGTTATACGTTATACGTTATACGTTATACGTTATACGTTATACGTTATACGTTATACGTTATACGTTATACGTTATACGTTATACGTTATACGTTATACGTTATTCGTTATACGTTATACGTTATTCGTTATCCGTTATACGTTATACGTTATACGTTATACGTTATACGTTATACGTTAAACGTTATACGTTATACGTTATACGTTATACGATATACGTTATACGTTATACGTTGTACGTTATACGTTATACGTTATACGTTATACGTTATACGTTATACGTTATACGTTATACGTTATACGTTATACGTTATACGTTATACGTTATACGTTATACGTTATACGTTATACGTTATACGTTATACGTTATACGTTATACGTTATACGTTATACGTTATACGTTATACGTTATACGTTATAGGTCATACCTTATACGTGATACGTCATACGTTATACGTTATACGTTATACGTTATTCGTTATACGTTATACGTTATACGTTATACGTTATACGTTATACGTTATACGTTATACGTTATACGTTATTCGTTATACGTTATACGTTATTCGTTATCCGTTATACGTTATACGTTATACGTTATACGTTATACGTTATACGTTAAACGTTATACGTTATACGTTATACGTTATACGATATACGTTATACGTTATACGTTGTACGTTATACGTTATACGTTATACGTTATACGTTATACGTTATACGTTATACGTTATACGTTATACGTTATACGTTATACGTTATACGTTATACGTTATACGTTATACGTTATACGTTATACGTTATACGTTATACGTTATACGTTATACGTTATACGTTATACGTTATACGTTATACGTTATACGTTATACGTTATACGTTATAGGTCATACCTTATACGTGATACGTCATACGTTATACGTTATACGTTATACGTTATACGTTGTACGTTATACGTTATACGTTATACGTTATACGTTATACGTTATACGTTATACGTTATACGTTATACGTTATACGTTATACGTTATACGTTATACGTTATAGGTCATACCTTATACGTGATACGTCATACGTTATACGTTATACGTTATACGTTATTCGTTATACGTTATACGTTATACGTTATACGTTATACGTTCTACGTTATACGTTGTACGTTATACGTTGTACCTTATACGTTATACGTTATACGTTATACGTTATACGTTATACGTTATACGTTATACGTTATACGTTATACGTTATACGTTATACGTTATACGTTATACGTTATACGTTATACGTTATTCGTTATACGTTATACGTTATTCGTTATCCGTTATACGTTATACGTTATACGTTATACGTTATACGTTATACGTTAAACGTTATACGTTATACGTTATACGTTATACGATATACGTTATACGTTATACGTTGTACGTTATACGTTATACGTTATACGTTATACGTTATACGTTATACGTTATACGTTATACGTTATACGTTATACGTTATACGTTATACGTTATACGTTATACGTTATACGTTATACGTTATACGTTATACGTTATACGTTATACGTTATACGTTATACGTTATACGTTATACGTTATACGTTATACGTTACTCGTTATACGTAATATGTAATACGTTTTACGTTATAAGTTATACGTTATACGTTATACGTTATACGTTATACGTTATACGTTATACGTTATACGTTATACGTTATTCGTTATACGTTATACGTTATACGTTATACGTTATACGTTATACGTTATACGTTATACGTTATACGTTATACGTTATACGTTATACGTTATACGTTATACGTTACTCGTTATACGTAATATGAAATACGTTTCACGTTACAAGTTATACGTTATACGTTATACGTTATACGTTATACGTTATACGTTATACGTTATACGTTATACGGTATACGTTATGCGTTATACGTTATACGTTATACGTTATACGTTATACGTTATACGTTATACGTTATACGTTATACGTTTTACGTTATACGTTATAAGTTACACGTTATACATTATAAGTTACACGTTATACATTATACGTTATACGTTATACGTTATACGTTATACGTTATACGTTATACGTTATACGTTATACGTTATACGTTATACGTTATACGTTATACGTTATACGTTATAAGTTATACGTTATACGTTATACGTTATACGTTATACGTTATACGTTATACGTTATACGTTATACGTTATACGTTATACGTTATACGTTATACGTTATACGTTATACGTTACTCGTTATACGTAATATGTAATACGTTTTACGTTATAAGTTATACGTTATACGTTATACGTTATACGTTGTACGTTATACGTTAAACGTTAGACGTTATATGTTATACGTTATACGTTGTACGTTATACGTTATATGTAATATGTAATACGTTATACGTTATACGCCATACGTTATACGTTACACGTTTAACGTTTTACGTTATGCGTTATACGTTATGCGTTATACGTTATACGTTATACGTTATCCGTTATACGTTATACGTTATACGTTATACGTTATACGTTATACGTTATACGTTATACGTTATTCGTTATACGTTATACGTTATACGTTATACGTTATACGTTCTACGTTATACGTTGTACGTTATACGTTGTACCTTATACGTTATACGTTATACGTTATACGATATACGTTATACGTTATACGTTATACGTTATACGTTATATGTTTTACGTTATACCATATACGTTATACGTTATACATTATACGTTATACGTTATACGTTATACGTTATACGTTATACGTTATACGTTATACGTTATTCGTTATACGTTATACGTTATACGTTATTCGTTATACGTTATAAGTTATTCGTTATTCGTTATACGTTATACGTTACACGTTATGCGTTATACGTTATACGTTATACGTTGTACGTTATACGTTTTACGTTATACGTTGTACGTTATACGTTATACGTTATACGTTATACGTTATACGTTATACGTTATAGGTTATACGTTATACGTTATACGTTATACGTTATACGTTATACGTTATACGTTATACGTTATACGTTATACGTAATATGAAATATGTTTCACGTTACAAGTTATACGTTATACGTTATACGTTATACGTTATACGTTATACGTTATACGTTATACGTTATACGTTATACGTTATACGTTATTCGTTATACGTTATACGTTATACGTTATACGTTATACGTTATACGTTATACGTTATACGTTATACGTTATACGTTATACGTTATACGTTATACGTTATACGTTACTCGTTATACGTAATATGTAATACGTTTTACGTTATAAGTTATACGTTATACGTTATACGTTATACGTTGTACGTTATACGTTAAACGTTAGGCGTTATATGTTATACGTTATACGTTATACGTTATGTGTTATACGTTATACGTTATACGTTATACGTTATGCGTTATGCGTTATACGTTATACGTTATGCGTTATACGTTATACGTTATACGTTATACGTTATACGTTATACGTTATACGTTATACGTTATACGTTATACGTTATACGTTATACGTTATACGTTATACGTTATACGTTATACGTTATACGTTATACGTTACTCGTTATACGTAATATGTAATACGTTTTACGTTATAAGTTATACGTTATACGTTATACGTTATACGTTGTACGTTATACGTTAAACGTTAGACGTTATATGTTATACGTTATACGTTGTACGTTATACGTTATATGTAATATGTAATACGTTATACGTTATACGCCATACGTTATACGTTACACGTTTAACGTTTTACGTTATGCGTTATACGTTATGCGTTATACGTTATACGTTATACGTTATACGTTATCCGTTATACGTTATACGTTATACGTAATACGTTATACGTTATACGTTATACGTTATACGTTACTCGTTATACGTAATATGTAATACGTTTTACGTTATAAGTTATACGTTATACGTTATACGTTATACGTTGTACGTTATACGTTAAACGTTAGACGTTATATGTTATACGTTATACGTTGTACGTTATACGTTATATGTAATATGTAATACGTTATACGTTATACGCCATACGTTATACGTTACACGTTTAACGTTTTACGTTATGCGTTATACGTTATGCGTTATACGTTATACGTCATACGTTATCCGTTATACGTTATACGTTATACGTTATACGTTATACGTTATACGTTATACGTTATACGTTATTCGTTATACGTTATAAGTTATTCGTTATTCGTTATACGTTATACGTTATACGTTATGCGTTATACGTTATACGTTATACGTTGTACGTTATACGTTTTACGTTATACGTTGTACGTTATACGTTATACGTTATACGTTATACGTTATACGTTATACGTTATACGTTATACGTTATACGTTATACGTTATTAGTTATACGTCGTACGTTATACGTTATACGTCATACGTTATCCGTTATACGTTATACGTTATACGTTATACGTTATGCGTTATACGTTATACTTTATACGTTATACGTTATACGTTTGACGTTACACGCTGTACGTTATGCGTTATACGTTATACGTTATACGTTATACGTTATACGTTATTTCTTAAACGTTATACGTTATACGTTATACGTTATACGTTATACGTTATACGATATACGTTATACGTTATACGTTATACGTTATACGTTATGTGTTATACGTTATACGTTATACGTTATACGTCATGCGTTATACGTTATTAGTTATACGTTATGCGTTATACGTTATACGTTATTAGTTATACGTTATACGTTATACGTTATACGTTATACGTTATACGTTATACGTTGTTCGTTATACGTTATACGTTATACGATATACGTTATACGTTATACGTTATACGTTATACGTTATACGTTTCTCGTTATACGTAAAATGTAATACGTTTTACGTTATAAGTTATACGTTATACGTAAAACGTTATACGTTATACGTTATACGTTATACGTTATACGCTATACGTTATACGTTATACGATATACGTTATACGTTATACGTTATACGTTATACGTTATACGTTTCTCGTTATACGTAAAATGTAATACGTTTTACGTTATACGTTATACGTTATACGATATACGTTATACGTTATACGTTATACGTTATACGTTATACGTTATACGTTTCTCGTTATACGTAAAATGTAATACGTTTTACGTTATAAGTTATACGTTATACGTAAAACGTTATACGTTATACGTTATACGTTATACGTTATACGCTATACGTTATACGTTATACGTTATACGTTATACGTTATATGTTTTATGTTATACGTTATACGTTATACGTTATACGTTATACGTTATACGTTATACGTTATACGTTATACGTTATACGTTATACGTTACTCGTTATACGTAATATGTAATACGTTTTACGTTATAAGTTATACGTTATACGTTATACGTTATTCGTTATACGTTATACGTTATACGTTATACGTTATACGGTATACGTTATGCGTTATACATTATACGATATACGTTATACGTTATACGTTATACGTTAAATGTTATACGTTATACGTTATACGTTATACGTTATACGTTATACGTTATACGTTATACGTTATACGTTGTACGTTATACGTTTTACGTTATACGTTGTACGTTATACGTTATACGTTATACGTTATACGTTATACGTTATACGTTATACGTTATACGTTATACGTTATTAGTTATACGTCATACGTTATACGTTATACGTTATACGTCATACGTTATACGTTATACGTTATACGTTATACGTTATACGTTATACGTTATACGTTATACGTTATACGTTATACGTTATACGTTATACGTTATACGTTATACGTTTTACGTTGTACGTTATACGTTGTACGTTATACGTTGTACGTTATACGTTGTACGTTATACGTTGTACGTTATACGTTATACGTTATACGTTATACGTTATACGTTATACGTTACACGTTATACGTTATACGTTATACGTTATACGTTATACGTTATACGTAATACGTTATACGTTACTCGTTATACGTAAAATGTAATACGTTTTACGTTATAAGTTATACGTTATACGTTAAACGTTATACGTTATACGTTATACGTTATACGTTATACGCTATACGTTATACGTTATACGTTATACGTTATACGTTATATGTTTTACGTTATACGTTATACGTTATACGTTATACGTTATACGTTATACGTTATACGTTATACGTTATACGTTATACGCTATACGTTACTCGTTATACGTAATATGTAATACGTTTTACGTTATAAGTTATACGTTATACGTTATACGTTATTCGTTATACGTTATACGTTATACGTTATACGTTATACGGTATACGTTATGCGTTATACATTATACGATATACGTTATACGTTATACGTTATACGTTATACGTTATACGTTATACGTTATACGTTATACGTTTGACATTATACGTTATACGGTATACGTTATACGTTATGCGTTATACGTTATACGTTATACGTTATACGTTATACGTTTGACGTTATACGTTATACGGTATACGTTATGCGTTATACGCTATACGTTATGCGTTATAGGATATACGTTATGCGTTATAGGATATACGTTATACGTGATACGTTGTACGTTATACGTTATACGTTATACGTTATACGTTATACGTTATACGTTATACGTTATACGTTATACGTTATACGTTATACGTTATACGTTATACGTTATACGTTATACGTTATACGTTATACGTTTTACGTTATACGTTATACGTTATACGTTATACATTATACGTTATACGTTATACGTTATACGTTATACGTTATTCGTTATACGTTATACGTTATACGTTATACGTTATACGTTATACGTTATACGTTATACGGTATACGTTATACGTTATGCGTTATACGTTATACGTTATACGTTATACGTTATACGTTATACGTTATACGTTTGACGTTATACGTTATACGGTATACGTTATGCGTTATACGCTATACGTTATGCGTTATAGGATATACGTTATGCGTTATAGGATATACGTTATACGTGATACGTTGTACGTTATACGTTATACGTTATACGTTATACGTTATACGTTATACGTTATACGTTTTACGTTATACGTTATACGTTATACGTTATACGTTATACATTATACGTTATACGTTATACGTTATACGTTATTCGTTATACGTTGTTCGTTATACGTTATACGTTATACGATATACGTTATACGTTACTCGTTATACGTAAAATGTAATACGTTTTGCGTTATAAGTTATACGTTATACGTTATACGTTATACGTTATACGTTATACGTTATACGTTATACGTTATACGTTATACGTTATACGGTATACGTTATGCGTTATACATTATACGTTATACGTTATACGTTATACGTTATACGTTATACGTTATACGTTTGACATTATACGTTATACGGTATACGTTATACGTTATGCGTTATACGTTATACGTTATACGTTATACGTTATACGTTTGACGTTATACGTTATACGGTATACGTTATGCGTTATACGCTATACGTTATGCGTTATAGGATATACGTTATGCGTTATAGGATATACGTTATACGTGATACGTTGTACGTTATACGTTATACGTTATAAGTTATACGTTATACGTTATACGTTATAGGTCATACCTTATACGTGATACGTCATACGTTATACGTTATACGTTATACGTTATTCGTTATCCGTTATACGTTATACGTTATACGTTATACGTTATACGTTATACGTTTTACGTTATACGTTATACGTTATACGTTATACATTATACGTTATACGTTATACGTTATACGTTATACGTTATTCGTTATACGTTATACGTTATACGTTATACGTTATACGTTATACGTTATACGTTATGCGTTATACGTTATACGTTATACGTTATACGTTATACGTTTGACGTTATACGTTATACGGTATACGTTATGCGTTATACGCTATACGTTATGCGTTATAGGATATACGTTATGCGTTATAGGATATACGTTATACGTGATACGTTGTACGTTATACGTTATACGTTATAAGTTATACGTTATACGTTATACGTTATAGGTCATACCTTATACGTGATACGTCATACGTTATACGTTATACGTTATACGTCATACGTTATACGTTATACGTTATACGTTATACGTTATACGTTATACGTTATACGTTATACGTTATACGTTATACGTTATACGTTATACGTTATACGTTATACGTTATACGTTATACGTTATACGTTATACGTTATACGTTATACGTTATACGTTATACGTTTTACGTTATACGTTATACGTTATACGTTATACATTATACGTTATACGTTATACGTTATACGTTATACGTTATTCGTTATACGTTATACGTTATACGTTATACGTTATACGTTATACGTTATACGTTATACGTTATACGGTATACGTTATACGTTATGCGTTATACGTTATACGATATACGTTATACGTTATACGTTGTACGTTATACGTTATACGTTATACGTTATACGTTATACGTTATACGTTATACGTTATACGTTATACGTTATACGTTATACGTTATACGTTATACGGTATACGTTATGCGTTATACATTATACGTTATACGTTATACGTTATACGTTATACGTTATACGTTATACGTTTGACATTATACGTTATACGGTATACGTTATACGTTATGCGTTATACGTTATACGTTATACGTTATACGTTATACGTTTGACGTTATACGTTATACGGTATACGTTATGCGTTATACGCTATACGTTATGCGTTATAGGATATACGTTATGCGTTATAGGATATACGTTATACGTGATACGTTGTACATTATACGTTATACGTTATACGTTATACGTTATACGTTATTCGTTATACGTTATACGTTATACGTTATACGTTATACGTTATACGTTATACGTTATACGTTATACGGTATACGTTATACGTTATGCGTTATACGTTATACGTTATACGTTATACGTTATACGTTTGACGTTATACGTTATACGGTATACGTTATGCGTTATACGCTATACGTTATGCGTTATAGGATATACGTTATGCGTTATAGGATATACGTTATACGTGATACGTTGTACGTTATACGTTATACGTTATACGTTATACGTTATACGTTATACGTTTTACGTTATACGTTATACGTTATACGTTGTACGTTATACATTATACGTTATACGTTATACGTTATACGTTATTCGTTATACGTTGTTCGTTATACGATATACGTTATACGATATACGTTATACGTTACTCGTTATACGTAAAATGTAATACGTTTTGCGTTATAAGTTATACGTTATACGTTATACGTTATACGTTATACGTTATACGTTATACGTTATACGTTATACGTTATACGTTATACGTTATACGTTATACGTTATACGGTATACGTTATGCGTTATACATTATACGTTATACGTTATACGTTATACGTTATACGTTATACGTTATACGTTTGACATTATACGTTATACGGTATACGTTATACGTTATGCGTTATACGTTATACGTTATACGTTATACGTTATACGTTTGACGTTATACGTTATACGGTATACGTTATGCGTTATACGCTATACGTTATGCGTTATAGGATATACGTTATGCGTTATAGGATATACGTTATACGTGATACGTTGTACGTTATACGTTATACGTTATAAGTTATACGTTATACGTTATACGTTATAGGTCATACCTTATACGTGATACGTCATACGTTATATGTTATACGTTATACGTTATTCGTTATCCGTTATACGTTATACGTTATACGTTATACGTTATACGTTATACGTTAAACGTTATACGTTATACGTTATACGTTATACGATATACGTTATACGTTATACGTTGTACGTTATACGTTATACGTTATACGTTATACGTTATACGTTATACGTTATACGTTATACGTTATACGTTATACGTTATACGTTATACGTTATACGTTATACGTCATACGTTATACGTTATACGTTATACGTTATACGTTATGCGTTATACGTTATACGTTAAACGTTATACGTTATACGTTATACGTTATACGATATACGTTATACGTTATACGTTGTACGTTATACGTTATACGTTATACGTTATACGTTATACGTTATACGTTATACGTTATACGGTATACGTTATGCGTTATACATTATACGTTATACGTTATACGTTATACGTTATACGTTATACGTTATACGTTTGACATTATACGTTATACGGTATACGTTATACGTTATGCGTTATACGTTATACGTTATACGTTATACGTTTGACATTATACGTTATACGGTATACGTTATACGTTATGCGTTATACGTTATACGTTATACGTTATACGTTATACGATATACGTTATACGTTATACGTTGTACGTTATACGTTATACGTTATACGTTATACGTTATACGTTATACGTTATAAGTTATACGTTATACGTTATACGTTATACGTTGTACGTTATACGTTAAACGTTAGACGTTATATGTTATACGTTATACGTTGTACGTTATACGTTATATGTAATATGTAATACGTTATACGTTATACGCCATACGTTATACGTTACACGTTTAACGTTTTACGTTATGCGTTATACGTTATGCGTTATACGTTATACGTTATACGTTATCCGTTATACGTTATACGTTATACGTAATACGTTATACGTTATACGTTATACGTTATACGTTACTCGTTATACGTAATATGTAATACGTTTTACGTTATAAGTTATACGTTATACGTTATACGTTATACGTTGTACGTTATACGTTAAACGTTAGACGTTATATGTTATACGTTATACGTTGTACGTTATACGTTATATGTAATATGTAATACGTTATACGTTATACGCCATACGTTATACGTTACACGTTTAACGTTTTACGTTATGCGTTATACGTTATGCGTTATACGTTATACGTCATACGTTATCCGTTATACGTTATACGTTATACGTTATACGTTATACGATATACGTTATACGTTATACGTTATTCGTTATACGTTATAAGTTATTCGTTATTCGTTATACGTTATACGTTATACGTTATGCGTTATACGTTATACGTTATACGTTATGCGTTATACGTTATACTTTATACGTTATACGTTATACGTTTGACGTTACACGCTGTACGTTATGCGTTATACGTTATACGTTATACGTTATACGTTATACGTTATTTCTTAAACGTTATACGTTATACGTTATACGTTATACGTTATACGTTATACGTTATACGTTATACGTTATACGTTATACGTTATACGTTATACGTTTTACGTTATACGTTATACGTTATACGTTATACATTATACGTTATACGTTATACGTTATACGTTATACGTTATTCGTTATACGTTATACGTTATACGTTATACGTTATACGTTATACGTTATACGTTATACGGTATACGTTATACGTTATGCGTTATACGTTATACGTTATACGTTATACGTTATACGTTTGACGTTATACGTTATACGGTATACGTTATGCGTTATACGCTATACGTTATGCGTTATAGGATATACGTTATGCGTTATAGGATATACGTTATACGTGATACGTTGTACGTTATACGTTATACGTTATAAGTTATACGTTATACGTTATACGTTATAGGTCATACCTTATACGTGATACGTCATACGTTATACGTTATACGTTATACGTTATTCGTTATCCGTTATACTTTATACGTTATACGTTATACGTTATACGTTATACGTTATACGTTAAACGTTATACGTTATACGTTATACGTTATACGATATACGTTATACGTTATACGTTGTACGTTATACGTTATACGTTATACGTTATACGTTATACGTTATACGTTATACGTTATACGATATACGTTATACGTTATACGTTATACGTTATACGTTATACGTCATACGTTATACGTTATACGTTATACGTTATACGTTATGCGTTATACGTTATACGTTAAACGTTATACGTTATACGTTATACGTTATACGATATACGTTATACGTTATACGTTGTACGTTATACGTTATACGTTATACGTTATACGTTATACGTTATACGTTATACGTTATAAGTTATACGTTATACGTTATACGTTATAGGTCATACCTTATACGTGATACGTCATACGTTATACGTTATACGTTATACGTTATTCGTTATACGTTGTACGTTATACGTTATACGTTATACGTTATACGTTATACGTTATACGTTATACGTTATACGTTATACGTTCTACGTTATACGTTGTACGTTATACGTTGTACCTTATACGTTATACGTTATACGTTATACGATATACGTTATACGTTATACGTTATACGTTATATGTTTTACGTTATACCATATACGTTATACGTTATACATTATACGTTATACGTTATACGTTATACGTTATACGTTATTCGTTATACGTTTTACGTTATACGTTATAAGTTACACGTTATACATTATAAGTTACACGTTATACATTATAAGTTACACGTTATACATTATACGTTATACGTTATACGTTATACGTTATACGTTATACGTTATACGTTATACGTTATACGTTATACGTTATACGTTATACGTTATACGTTATACGTTATACGTTATACGTTATACGTTATACGTTATACGTTATACGTTATACGTTATACGTTATACGTTATACGTTATACGTTATACGTTATACGTTATACGTTATACGTTATACGTTATACGTTATACGTTATACGTTATACGTTATACGTTATACGTTATACGTTATACGTTATACGTTATACGTTATACGTTATACGTTATACGTTATACGTTATACGTTATACGTTACTCGTTATACGTAATATGTAATACGTTTTACGTTATAAGTTATACGTTATACGTTATACGTTATACGTTGTACGTTATACGTTAAACGTCAGACGTTATATGTTATACGTTATACGTTATACGTTATGTGTTATACGTTATACGTTATACGTTATACGTTATGCGTTATGCGTTATACGTTATACGTTATGCGTTATACGTTATACGTTATACGTTATACGTTATACGTTATACGTTATACGTTATACGTTATACGTTATACGTTATACGTTATACGTTATACGTTATACGTTATACGTTATACGTTATACGTTATACGTTACTCGTTATACGTAATATGTAATACGTTTTACGTTATAAGTTATACGTTATACGTTATACGTTATACGTTGTACGTTATACGTTAAACGTTAGACGTTATATGTTATACGTTATACGTTGTACGTTATACGTTATATGTAATATGTAATACGTTATACGTTATACGCCATACGTTATACGTTACACGTTTAACGTTTTACGTTATGCGTTATACGTTATGCGTTATACGTTATACGTTATACGTTATCCGTTATACGTTATACGTTATACGTAATACGTTATAGGTTATACGTTATACGTTATACGTTACTCGTTATACGTAATATGTAATACGTTTTACGTTATAAGTTATACGTTATACGTTATACGTTATACGTTGTACGTTATACGTTAAACGTTAGACGTTATATGTTATACGTTATACGTTGTACGTTATACGTTATATGTAATATGTAATACGTTATACGTTATACGCCATACGTTATACGTTACACGTTTAACGTTTTACGTTATGCGTTATACGTTATGCGTTATACGTTATACGTCATACGTTATCCGTTATACGTTATTCGTTATACGTTATACGTTATACGATATACGTTATACGTTATACGTTATTCGTTATACGTTATAAGTTATTCGTTATTCGTTATACGTTATACGTTATACGTTATGCGTTATACGTTATACGTTATACGTTATGCGTTATACGTTATACTTTATACGTTATACGTTATACGTTTGACGTTACACGCTGTACGTTATGCGTTATACGTTATACGTTATACGTTATACGTTATACGTTATTTCTTAAACGTTATACGTTATACGTTATACGTTATACGTTATACGTTATACGTTATACGTTATACGTTATACGTTATACGTTATACGTTATACGTTTTACGTTATACGTTATACGTTATACGTTATACATTATACGTTATACGTTATACGTTATACGTTATACGTTATTCGTTATACGTTATACGTTATACGTTATACGTTATACGTTATACGTTATACGTTATACGGTATACGTTATACGTTATGCGTTATACGTTATACGTTATACGTTATACGTTATACGTTTGACGTTATACGTTATACGGTATACGTTATGCGTTATACGCTATACGTTATGCGTTATAGGATATACGTTATGCGTTATAGGATATACGTTATACGTGATACGTTGTACGTTATACGTTATACGTTATACGTTATACGTTATACGTTATACGTTTTACGTTATACGTTATACGTTATACGTTATACGTTATATTATACGTTATACGTTATACGTTATACGTTATTCGTTATACGTTGTTCGTTATACGTTATACGTTATACGATATACGTTATACGTTACTCGTTATACGTAAAATGTAATACGTTTTGCGTTATAAGTTATACGTTATACGTTATACGTTATACGTTATACGTTATACGTTATACGTTATACGTTATACGTTATACGTTATACGGTATACGTTATGCGTTATACATTATACGTTATACGTTATACGTTATACGTTATACGTTATACGTTATACGTTTGACATTATACGTTATACGGTATACGTTATACGTTATGCGTTATACGTTATACGTTATACGTTATACGTTATACGTTTGACGTTATACGTTATACGGTATACGTTATGCGTTATACGCTATACGTTATGCGTTATAGGATATACGTTATGCGTTATAGGATATACGTTATACGTGATACGTTGTACGTTATACGTTATACGTTATAAGTTATACGTTATACGTTATACGTTATAGGTCATACCTTATACGTGATACGTCATACGTTATACGTTATACGTTATACGTTATTCGTTATCCGTTATACGTTATACGTTATACGTTATACGTTATACGTTATACGTTATACGTTATACGTTATACGTTATACGTTATACGTTACTCGTCATACGTAATATGTAATACGTTTTACGTTATAAGTTATACGTTATACGTTATACGTTATACGTTGTACGTTATACGTTAAACGTTAGACGTTATATGTTATACGTTATACGTTGTACGTTATACGTTATATGTAATATGTAATACGTTATACGTTATACGCCATACGTTATACGTTACACGTTTAACGTTTTACGTTATGCGTTATACGATATACGTTATACGTTATACGTTGTACGTTATACGTTATACGTTATACGTTATACGTTATACGTTATACGTTATACGTTATAAGTTATACGTTATACGTTATACGTTATAGGTCATACCTTATACGTGATACGTCATACGTTATACGTTATACGTTATACGTTATTCGTTATACGTTGTACGTTATACGTTATACGTTATACGTTATACGTTATACGTTATACGTTATACGTTATACGTTATACGTTCTACGTTATACGTTGTACGTTATACGTTGTACCCTATACGTTATACGTTATACGTTATACGATATACGTTATACGTTATACGTTATACGTTATATGTTTTACGTTATACCATATACGTTATACGTTATACATTATACGTTATACGTTATACGTTATACGTTATACGTTATTCGTTATACGTTATACGTTATACGTTATACGTTATACGTTATACGTTATACGTTACTCGTTATACGTAATATGAAATACGTTTCACGTTATAAGTTGTACGTTATACGTTATACGTTATACGTTATACGTTATACGTTATACGTTATACGTTATACGGTATACGTTATGCGTTATACGTTATACGTTATACGTTATACGTTATACGTTATACGTTATACGTTTTACGTTATACGTTATAAGTTACACGTTATACATTATAAGTTACACGTTATACATTATACGTTATACGTTATACGTTATACGTTATACGTTATACGTTATACGTTATACGTTATACGTTATACGTTATACGTTATACGTTATACGTTATAAGTTATACGTTATACGTTATACGTTATACGTTATACGTTATACGTTATACGTTATACGTTATACGTTATACGTTATACGTTATACGTTATACGTTACTCGTTATACGTAATATGTAATACGTTTTACGTTATAAGTTATACGTTATACGTTATACGTTATACGTTGTACGTTATACGTTAAACGTTAGACGTTATATGTTATACGTTATACGTTGTACGTTATACGTTATATGTAATATGTAATACGTTATAGGTTATACGCCATACGTTATACGTTACACGTTTAACGTTTTACGTTATGCGTTATACGTTATGCGTTATACGTTATACGTTATACGTTATCCGTTATACGTTATACGTTATACGTTATACGTTATACGTTATACGTTATACGTTATACGTTATTCGTTATACGTTATACGTTATACGTTATACGTTATACGTTCTACGTTATACGTTGTACGTTATACGTTGTACCTTATACGTTATACGTTATACGTTATACGATATACGTTATACGTTATACGTTATACGTTATACGTTATATGTTTTACGTTATACCATATACGTTATACGTTATACATTATACGTTATACGTTATACGTTATACGTTATACGTTATACGTTATACGTTATACGTTATTCGTTATACGTTATACGTTATACGTTATACGTTATACGTTATACGTTATACGTTATACGTTATACGTTATACGTTATACGTTATACGTTATACGTTATACGTTACTCGTTATACGTAATATGAAATACGTTTCACGTTACAAGTTATACGTTATACGTTATACGTTATACGTTATACGTTATACGTTATACGTTATACGTTATACGTTATACGGTATACGTTATGCGTTATACGTTATACGTTATACGTTATACGTTATACGTTATACGTTATACGTTATACGTTATACGTTATAAGTTACACGTTATACATTATAAGTTACACGTTATACATTATACGTTATACGTTACACGTTATACGTTATACGTCATACGTTATACGTTATACGTTATACGTTATACGTTATACGTTATACGTTATACGTTATACGTTATACGTTATACGTTATACGTTATACGTTATACGTTATACGTTATACGTTATACGTTATACGTTATACGTTATACGTTATACGTTATACGTTATACGTTATACGTTATACGTTATACGTTATACGTTATACGTTATACGTTATACGTTATACGTTATACGTTATACGTTATACGTTATACGTTATACGTTATACGTTATACGTTATACGTTATACGTTATACGTTATACGTTATACGTTATACGTTATACGTTATACGTTACTCGTTATACGTAATATGTAATACGTTTTACGTTATAAGTTATACGTTATACGTTATACGTTATACGTTGTACGTTATACGTTAAACGTTAGACGTTATATGTTATACGTTATACGTTGTACGTTATACGTTATATGTAATATGTAATACGTTATACGTTATACGCCATACGTTATACGTTACACGTTTAACGTTTTACGTTATGCGTTATACGTTATGCGTTATACGTTATACGTTATACGTTATCCGTTATACGTTATACGTTATACGTAATACGTTATACGTTATACGTTATACGTTATACGTTACTCGTTATACGTAATATGTAATACGTTTTACGTTATAAGTTATACGTTATACGTTATACGTTATACGTTGTACGTTATACGTTAAACGTTAGACGTTATATGTTATACGTTATACGTTGTACGTTATACGTTATATGTAATATGTAATACGTTATACGTTATACGCCATACGTTCTACGTTACACGTTTAACGTTTTACGTTATGCGTTATACGTTATGCGTTATACGTTATACGTCATACGTTATCCGTTATACGTTATACGTTATACGTTATACGTTATACGTTATACGTTATACGTTATACGTTATTCGTTATACGTTATAAGTTATTCGTTATTCGTTATACGTTATACGTTATACGTTATGCGTTATACGTTATACGTTATACGTTATGCGTTATACGTTATACTTTATACGTTATACGTTATACGTTTGACGTTACACGCTGTACGTTATGCGTTATACGTTATACGTTATACGTTATACGTTATACGTTATTTCTTAAACGTTATACGTTATACGTTATACGTTATACGTTATACGTTATACGTTATTTCTTAAACGTTATACGTTATACGTTATACGTTATACGTTATACGTTATACGTTATACGTTATACGTTATACGTTATACGTTATACGTTATACGTTTTACGTTATACGTTATACGTTATACGTTATACATTATACGTTATACGTTATACGTTATACGTTATACGTTATTCGTTATACGTTATACGTTATACGTTATACGTTATACGTTATACGTTATACGTTATACGTTATACGGTATACGTTATACGTTATGCGTTATACGTTATACGTTATACGTTATACGTTATACGTTTGACGTTATACGTTATACGGTATACGTTATGCGTTATACGCTATACGTTATGCGTTATAGGATATACGTTATGCGTTATAGGATATACGTTATACGTGATACGTTGTACGTTATACGTTATACGTTATACGTTATACGTTATACGTTATACGTTTTACGTTATACGTTATACGTTATACGTTATACGTTATACATTATACGTTATACGTTATACGTTATACGTTATTCGTTATACGTTGTTCGTTATACGTTATACGTTATACGATATACGTTATACGTTACTCGTTATACGTAAAATGTAATACGTTTTGCGTTATAAGTTATACGTTATACGTTATACGTTATACGTTATACGTTATACGTTATACGTTATACGTTATACGTTATACGGTATACGTTATGCGTTATACATTATACGTTATACGTTATACGTTATACGTTATACGTTATACGTTATACGTTTGACATTATACGTTATACGGTATACGTTATACGTTATGCGTTATACGTTATACGTTATACGTTATACGTTATACGTTTGACGTTATACGTTATACGGTATACGTTATGCGTTATACGCTATACGTTATGCGTTATAGGATATACGTTATGCGTTATAGGATATACGTTATACGTGATACGTTGTACGTTATACGTTATACGTTATAAGTTATACGTTATACGTTATACGTTATAGGTCATACCTTATACGTGATACGTCATACGTTATACGTTATACGTTATACGTTATTCGTTATCCGTTATACGTTATACGTTATACGTTATACGTTATACGTTATACGTTAAACGTTATACGTTATACGTTATACGTTATACGATATACGTTATACGTTATACGTTGTACGTTATACGTTATACGTTATACGTTATACGTTATACGTTATACGTTATACGTTATACGTTATACGTTATACGTTATACGTTATACGTTATACGTTATACGTTATACGTCATACGTTATACGTTATACGTTATACGTTATACGTTATGCGTTATACGTTATACGTTATACGTTATACGTTATACGTTATACGTTATAAGTTATACGTTATACGTTATACGTTATAGGTCATACCTTATACGTGATACGTCATACGTTATACGTTATACGTTATACGTTATTCGTTATACGTTGTACGTTATACGTTATACGTTATACGTTATACGTTATACGTTATACGTTATACGTTATACGTTATACGTTCTACGTTATACGTTGTACGTTATACGTTGTACCTTATACGTTATACGTTATACGTTATACGATATACGTTATACGTTATACGTTATACGTTATATGTTTTACGTTATACCATATACGTTATACGTTATACATTATACGTTATACGTTATACGTTATACGTTATACGTTATTCGTTATACGTTATACGTTATACGTTATACGTTATACGTTATACGTTATACGTTACTCGTTATACGTAATATGAAATACGTTTCACGTTATAAGTTGTACGTTATACGTTATACGTTATACGCTATACGTTATACGTTATACGTTATACGTTATACGGTATACGTTATGCGTTATACGTTATACGTTATACGTTATACGTTATACGTTATACGTTATACGTTTTACGTTATACGTTATAAGTTACACGTTATACATTATAAGTTACACGTTATACATTATACGTTATACGTTATACGTTATACGTTATACGTTATACGTTATACGTTATACGTTATACGTTATACGTTATACGTTATACGTTATACGTTATACGTTATACGTTATAAGTTATACGTTATACGTTATACGTTATACGTTATACGTTATACGTTATACGTTATACGTTATACGTTATACGTTATACGTTATACGTTATACGTTACTCGTTATACGTAATATGTAATACGTTTTACGTTATAAGTTATACGTTATACGTTATACGTTATACGTTGTACGTTATACGTTAAACGTTAGACGTTATATGTTATACGTTATACGTTGTACGTTATACGTTATATGTAATATGTAATACGTTATAGGTTATACGCCATACGTTATACGTTACACGTTTAACGTTTTACGTTATGCGTTATACGTTATGCGTTATACGTTATACGTTATACGTTATCCGTTATACGTTATACGTTATACGTTATACGTTATACGTTATACGTTATACGTTATACGTTATTCGTTATACGTTATACGTTATACGTTATACGTTATACGTTCTACGTTATACGTTGTACGTTATACGTTGTACCTTATACGTTATACGTTATACGTTATACGATATACGTTATACGTTATACGTTATACGTTATACGTTATATGTTTTACGTTATACCATATACGTTATACGTTATACATTATACGTTATACGTTATACGTTATACGTTATACGTTATACGTTATACGTTATACGTTATTCGTTATACGTTATACGTTATACGTTATACGTTATACGTTATACGTTATACGTTATACGTTATACGTTATACGTTATACGTTATACGTTATACGTTATACGTTACTCGTTATACGTAATATGAAATACGTTTCACGTTACAAGTTATACGTTATACGTTATACGTTATACGTTATACGTTATACGTTATACGTTATACGTTATACGTTATACGGTATACGTTATGCGTTATACGTTATACGTTATACGTTATACGTTATACGTTATACGTTATACGTTATACGTTATACGTTATAAGTTACACGTTATACATTATAAGTTACACGTTATACATTATACGTTATACGTTACACGTTATACGTTATACGTCATACGTTATACGTTATACGTTATACGTTATACGTTATACGTTATACGTTATACGTTATACGTTATACGTTATACGTTATACGTTATACGTTATACGTTATACGTTATACGTTATACGTTATACGTTATACGTTATACGTTATACGTTATACGTTATACGTTATACGTTATACGTTATACGTTATACGTTATACGTTATACGTTATACGTTATACGTTATACGTTATACGTTATACGTTATACGTTATACGTTATACGTTATACGTTATACGTTATACGTTATACGTTATACGTTATACGTTATACGTTATACGTTATACGTTATACGTTATACGTTATACGTTATACGTTATACGTTACTCGTTATACGTAATATGTAATACGTTTTACGTTATAAGTTATACGTTATACGTTATACGTTATACGTTGTACGTTATACGTTAAACGTTAGACGTTATATGTTATACGTTATACGTTGTACGTTATACGTTATATGTAATATGTAATACGTTATACGTTATACGCCATACGTTATACGTTACACGTTTAACGTTTTACGTTATGCGTTATACGTTATGCGTTATACGTTATACGTTATACGTTATCCGTTATACGTTATACGTTATACGTAATACGTTATACGTTATACGTTATACGTTATACGTTACTCGTTATACGTAATATGTAATACGTTTTACGTTATAAGTTATACGTTATACGTTATACGTTATACGTTGTACGTTATACGTTAAACGTTAGACGTTATATGTTATACGTTATACGTTGTACGTTATACGTTATATGTAATATGTAATACGTTATACGTTATACGCCATACGTTATACGTTACACGTTTAACGTTTTACGTTATGCGTTATACGTTATGCGTTATACGTTATACGTCATACGTTATCCGTTATACGTTATACGTTATACGTTATACGTTATACGTTATACGTTATACGTTATACGTTATTCGTTATACGTTATAAGTTATTCGTTATTCGTTATACGTTATACGTTATACGTTATGCGTTATACGTTATACGTTATACGTTATGCGTTATACGTTATACTTTATACGTTATACGTTATACGTTTGACGTTACACGCTGTACGTTATGCGTTATACGTTATACGTTATACGTTATACGTTATACGTTATTTCTTAAACGTTATACGTTATACGTTATACGTTATACGTTATACGTTATACGTTATTTCTTAAACGTTATACGTTATACGTTATACGTTATACGTTATACGTTATACGTTATACGTTATACGTTATACGTTATACGTTATACGTTATACGTTTTACGTTATACGTTATACGTTATACGTTATACATTATACGTTATACGTTATACGTTATACGTTATACGTTATTCGTTATACGTTATACGTTATACGTTATACGTTATACGTTATACGTTATACGTTATACGTTATACGGTATACGTTATACGTTATGCGTTATACGTTATACGTTATACGTTATACGTTATACGTTTGACGTTATACGTTATACGGTATACGTTATGCGTTATACGCTATACGTTATGCGTTATAGGATATACGTTATGCGTTATAGGATATACGTTATACGTGATACGTTGTACGTTATACGTTATACGTTATACGTTATACGTTATACGTTATACGTTTTACGTTATACGTTATACGTTATACGTTATACGTTATACATTATACGTTATACGTTATACGTTATACGTTATTCGTTATACGTTGTTCGTTATACGTTATACGTTATACGATATACGTTATACGTTACTCGTTATACGTAAAATGTAATACGTTTTGCGTTATAAGTTATACGTTATACGTTATACGTTATACGTTATACGTTATACGTTATACGTTATACGTTATACGTTATACGGTATACGTTATGCGTTATACATTATACGTTATACGTTATACGTTATACGTTATACGTTATACGTTATACGTTTGACATTATACGTTATACGGTATACGTTATACGTTATGCGTTATACGTTATACGTTATACGTTATACGTTATACGTTTGACGTTATACGTTATACGGTATACGTTATGCGTTATACGCTATACGTTATGCGTTATAGGATATACGTTATGCGTTATAGGATATACGTTATACGTGATACGTTGTACGTTATACGTTATACGTTATAAGTTATACGTTATACGTTATACGTTATAGGTCATACCTTATACGTGATACGTCATACGTTATACGTTATACGTTATACGTTATTCGTTATCCGTTATACGTTATACGTTATACGTTATACGTTATACGTTATACGTTAAACGTTATACGTTATACGTTATACGTTATACGATATACGTTATACGTTATACGTTGTACGTTATACGTTATACGTTATACGTTATACGTTATACGTTATACGTTATACGTTATACGTTATACGTTATACGTTATACGTTATACGTTATACGTTATACGTCATACGTTATACGTTATACGTTATACGTTATACGTTATGCGTTATACGTTATACGTTATACGTTATACGTTATACGTTATACGTTATAAGTTATACGTTATACGTTATACGTTATAGGTCATACCTTATACGTGATACGTCATACGTTATACGTTATACGTTATACGTTATTCGTTATACGTTGTACGTTATACGTTATACGTTATACGTTATACGTTATACGTTATACGTTATACGTTATACGTTATACGTTCTACGTTATACGTTGTACGTTATACGTTGTACCTTATACGTTATACGTTATACGTTATACGATATACGTTATACGTTATACGTTATACGTTATATGTTTTACGTTATACCATATACGTTATACGTTATACATTATACGTTATACGTTATACGTTATACGTTATACGTTATTCGTTATACGTTATACGTTATACGTTATACGTTATACGTTATACGTTATACGTTACTCGTTATACGTAATATGAAATACGTTTCACGTTATAAGTTGTACGTTATACGTTATACGTTATACGCTATACGTTATACGTTATACGTTATACGTTATACGGTATACGTTATGCGTTATACGTTATACGTTATACGTTATACGTTATACGTTATACGTTATACGTTTTACGTTATACGTTATAAGTTACACGTTATACATTATAAGTTACACGTTATACATTATACGTTATACGTTATACGTTATACGTTATACGTTATACGTTATACGTTATACGTTATACGTTATACGTTATACGTTATACGTTATACGTTATACGTTATACGTTATAAGTTATACGTTATACGTTATACGTTATACGTTATACGTTATACGTTATACGTTATACGTTATACGTTATGGGTTATACGTTATACGTTATACGTTACTCGTTATACGTAATATGTAATACGTTTTACGTTATAAGTTATACGTTATACGTTATACGTTATACGTTGTACGTTATACGTTAAACGTTAGACGTTATATGTTATACGTTATACGTTGTACGTTATACGTTATATGTAATATGTAATACGTTATAGGTTATACGCCATACGTTATACGTTACACGTTTAACGTTTTACGTTATGCGTTATACGTTATGCGTTATACGTTATACGTTATACGTTATCCGTTATACGTTATACGTTATACGTTATACGTTATACGTTATACGTTATACTTTATACGTTATTCGTTATACGTTATACGTTATACGTTATACGTTATACGTTCTACGTTATACGTTGTACGTTATACGTTGTACCTTATACGTTATACGTTATACGTTATACGATATACGTTATACGTTATACGTTATACGTTATACGTTATATGTTTTACGTTATACCATATACGTTATACGTTATACATTATACGTTATACGTTATACGTTATACGTTACACGTTATACGTTATACGTTATACGTTATTCGTTATACGTTATACGTTATACGTTATACGTTATTCGTTATACGTTATACGTTATACGTTATACGTTATACGTTATACGTTATACGTTATACGTTATACGTTACTCGTTATACGTAATATGAAATACGTTTCACGTTACAAGTTATACGTTATACGTTATACGTTATACGTTATACGTTATACGTTATACGTTATACGTTATACGTTACTCGTTATACGTAATATGTAATACGTTTTACGTTATAAGTTATACGTTATACGTTATACGTTATACGTTGTACGTTATACGTTATATGTAATATGTAATACGTTATACGTTATACGCCATACGTTATACGTTACACGTTTAACGTTTTACGTTATGCTTTATACGTTATGCGTTAAACGTTATACGTTATACGTTATACGTTATACGTTATACGTTATACGTTATACGTTATACGTTATACGGTATACGTTATGCGTTATACGTTATACGTTATACGTTATACGTTATACGTTATACGTTATACGTTATACGTTATACGTTATAAGTTACACGTTATACATTATAAGTTACACGTTATACATTATACGTTATACGTTATACGTTATACGTTATACGTTATACGTTATACGTTATACGTTATACGTTATACGTTATACGTTATACGTTATACGTTATACGTTATACGTTATACGTTATACGTTATACGTTATACGTTATACGTTATACGTTATACGTTATACGTTATACGTTATACGTTATACGTTATACGTTATACGTTATACGTTATACGTTATACGTTATACGTTATACGTTATACGTTATACGTTATACGTTATACGTTATACGTTATACGTTATACGTTATACGTTATACGTTATACGTTATACGTTATACGTTATACGTTATACGTTATACGTTATACGTTATACGTTATACGTTACTCGTTGTACGTAATATGTAATACGTTTTACGTTATAAGTTATACGTTATACGTTATACGTTATACGTTGTACGTTATACGTTAAACGTCAGACGTTATATGTTATACGTTATACGTTATACGTTATGTGTTATACGTTATACGTTATACGTTATACGTTATGCGTTATGCGTTATACGTTATACGTTATGCGTTATACGTTATACGTTATACGTTATACGTTATACGTTATACGTTATACGTTATACGTTATACGTTATACGTTATACGTTATACGTTATACGTTATACGTTATACGTTATACGTTATACGTTATACGTTATACGTTACTCGTTATACGTAATATGTAATACGTTTTACGTTATAAGTTATACGTTATACGTTATACGTTATACGTTGTACGTTATACGTTAAACGTTAGACGTTATATGTTATACGTTATACGTTGTACGTTATACGTTATATGTAATATGTAATACGTTATACGTTATACGCCATACGTTATACGTTACACGTTTAACGTTTTACGTTATGCGTTATACGTTATGCGTTATACGTTATACGTTATACGTTATCCGTTATACGTTATACGTTATACGTAATACGTTATACGTTATACGTTAAACGTTATACGTTATACGTTATACGTTATACGATATACGTTATACGTTATACGTTGTACGTTATACGTTATACGTTATACGTTATACGTTATACGTTATACGTTATACGTTATACGTTATACGTTATACGTTATACGTTATACGTTATACGTTATACGTCATACGTTATACGTTATACGTTATACGTTATACGTTATGCGTTATACGTTATACGTTAAGCGTTATACGTTATACGTTATACGTTATACGATATACGTTATACGTTATACGTTGTACGTTATACGTTATACGTTATACGTTATACGTTATACGTTATACGTTATACGTTATAAGTTATACGTTATACGTTATACGTTATAGGTCATACCTTATACGTGATACGTCATACGTTATACGTTATACGTTATACGTTATTCGTTATACGTTGTACGTTATACGTTATACGTTATACGTTATACGTTATACGTTATACGTTATACGTTATACGTTATACGTTCTACGTTATACGTTGTACGTTATACGTTGTACCTTATACGTTATACGTTATACGTTATACGATATACGTTATACGTTATACGTTATACGTTATATGTTTTACGTTATACCATATACGTTATACGTTATACATTATACGTTATACGTTATACGTTATACGTTATACGTTATTCGTTATATGTTATACGTTATACGTTATACGTTATACGTTATACGTTATACGTTACTCGTTATACGTAATATGAAATACGTTTCACGTTATAAGTTGTACGTTATACGTTATACGTTATACGCTATACGTTATACGTTATACGTTATACGTTATACGGTATACGTTATGCGTTATACGTTATACGTTATACGTTATACGTTATACGTTATACGTTATACGTTTTACGTTATACGTTATAAGTTACACGTTATACGTTATAAGTTACACGTTATACATTATACGTTATACGTTATACGTTATACGTTATACGTTATACGTTATACGTTATACGTTATACGTTATACGTTATACGTTATACGTTATACGTTATACGTTATACGTTATACGTTATAAGTTATACGTTATACGTTATACGTTATACGTTATACGTTATACGTTATACGTTATACGTTATACGTTATACGTTATACGTTATACGTTATACGTTATACGTTACTCGTTATACGTAATATGTAATACATTTTACGTTATAAGTTATACGTTATACGTTATACGTTATACGTTGTACGTTATACGTTAAACGTTAGACGTTATATGTTATACGTTATACGTTGTACGTTATACGTTATATGTAATATGTAATACGTTATAGGTTATACGCCATACGTTATACGTTACACGTTTAACGTTTTACGTTATGCGTTATACGTTATGCGTTATACGTTATACGTTATACGTTATCCGTTATACGTTATACGTTATACGTTATACGTTATACGTTATACGTTATACGTTATACGTTATTCGTTATACGTTATACGTTATACGTTATACGTTATACGTTCTACGTTATACGTTGTACGTTATACGTTGTACCTTATACGTTATACGTTATACGTTATACGATATACGTTATACGTTATACGTTATACGTTATACGTTATATGTTTTACGTTATACCATATACGTTATACGTTATACATTATACGTTATACGTTATACGTTATACGTTACACGTTATACGTTATACGTTATACGTTATTCGTTATACGTTATACGTTATACGTTATACGTTATTCGTTATACGTTATACGTTATACGTTATACGTTATACGTTATACGTTATACGTTATACGTTATACGTTACTCGTTATACGTAATATGAAATACGTTTCACGTTACAAGTTATACGTTATACGTTATACGTTATACGTTATACGTTATACGTTATACGTTATACGTTATACGTTATACGGTATACGTTATGCGTTATACGTTATACGTTATACGTTATACGTTATACGTTATACGTTATACGTTATACGTTATACGTTATAAGTTACACGTTATACATTATAAGTTACACGTTATACATTATACGTTATACGTTATACGTTATACGTTATACGTTATACGTTATACGTTATACGTTATACGTTATACGTTATACGTTATACGTTATACGTTATACGTTATACGTTATACGTTATACGTTATACGTTATACGTTATACGTTATACGTTATACGTTATACGTTATACGTTATACGTTATACGTTATACGTTATACGTTATACGTTATACGTTATACGTTATACGTTATACGTTATACGTTATACGTTATACGTTATACGTTATACGTTATACGTTATACGTTATACGTTATACGTTATACGTTATACGTTATACGTTATACGTTATACGTTATACGTTATACGTTATACGTTATACGTTACTCGTTGTACGTAATATGTAATACGTTTTACGTTATAAGTTATACGTTATACGTTATACGTTATACGTTGTACGTTATACGTTAAACGTCAGACGTTATATGTTATACGTTATACGTTATACGTTATGTGTTATACGTTATACGTTATACGTTATACGTTATGCGTTATGCGTTATACGTTATACGTTATGCGTTATACGTTATACGTTATACGTTATACGTTATACGTTATACGTTATACGTTATACGTTATACGTTATACGTTATACGTTATACGTTATACGTTATACGTTATACGTTATACGTTATACGTTATACGTTATACGTTATACGTTACTCGTTATACGTAATATGTAATACGTTTTACGTTATAAGTTATACGTTATACGTTATACGTTATACGTTGTACGTTATACGTTAAACGTTAGACGTTATATGTTATACGTTATACGTTGTACGTTATACGTTATATGTAATATGTAATACGTTATACGTTATACGCCATACGTTATACGTTACACGTTTAACGTTTTACGTTATGCGTTATACGTTATGCGTTATACGTTATACGTTATACGTTATCCGTTATACGTTATACGTTATACGTAATACGTTATACGTTATACGTTAAACGTTATACGTTATACGTTATACGTTATACGATATACGTTATACGTTATACGTTGTACGTTATACGTTATACGTTATACGTTATACGTTATACGTTATACGTTATACGTTATACGTTATACGTTATACGTTATACGTTATACGTTATACGTTATACGTCATACGTTATACGTTATACGTTATACGTTATACGTTATGCGTTATACGTTATACGTTAAGCGTTATACGTTATACGTTATACGTTATACGATATACGTTATACGTTATACGTTGTACGTTATACGTTATACGTTATACGTTATACGTTATACGTTATACGTTATACGTTATAAGTTATACGTTATACGTTATACGTTATAGGTCATACCTTATACGTGATACGTCATACGTTATACGTTATACGTTATACGTTATTCGTTATACGTTGTACGTTATACGTTATACGTTATACGTTATACGTTATACGTTATACGTTATACGTTATACGTTATACGTTCTACGTTATACGTTGTACGTTATACGTTGTACCTTATACGTTATACGTTATACGTTATACGATATACGTTATACGTTATACGTTATACGTTATATGTTTTACGTTATACCATATACGTTATACGTTATACATTATACGTTATACGTTATACGTTATACGTTATACGTTATTCGTTATACGTTATACGTTATACGTTATACGTTATACGTTATACGTTATACGTTACTCGTTATACGTAATATGAAATACGTTTCACGTTATAAGTTGTACGTTATACGTTATACGTTATACGCTATACGTTATACGTTATACGTTATACGTTATACGGTATACGTTATGCGTTATACGTTATACGTTATACGTTATACGTTATACGTTATACGTTATACGTTTTACGTTATACGTTATAAGTTACACGTTATACGTTATAAGTTACACGTTATACATTATACGTTATACGTTATACGTTATACGTTATACGTTATACGTTATACGTTATACGTTATACGTTATACGTTATACGTTATACGTTATACGTTATACGTTATACGTTATACGTTATAAGTTATACGTTATACGTTATACGTTATACGTTATACGTTATACGTTATACGTTATACGTTATACGTTATACGTTATACGTTATACGTTATACGTTATACGTTACTCGTTATACGTAATATGTAATACGTTTTACGTTATAAGTTATACGTTATACGTTATACGTTATACGTTGTACGTTATACGTTAAACGTTAGACGTTATATGTTATACGTTATACGTTGTACGTTATACGTTATATGTAATATGTAATACGTTATAGGTTATACGCCATACGTTATACGTTACACGTTTAACGTTTTACGTTATGCGTTATACGTTATGCGTTATACGTTATACGTTATACGTTATCCGTTATACGTTATACGTTATACGTTATACGTTATACGTTATACGTTATACGTTATACGTTATTCGTTATACGTTATACGTTATACGTTATACGTTATACGTTCTACGTTATACGTTGTACGTTATACGTTGTACCTTATACGTTATACGTTATACGTTATACGATATACGTTATACGTTATACGTTATACGTTATACGTTATATGTTTTACGTTATACCATATACGTTATACGTTATACATTATACGTTATACGTTATACGTTATACGTTACACGTTATACGTTATACGTTATACGTTATTCGTTATACGTTATACGTTATACGTTATACGTTATTCGTTATACGTTATACGTTATACGTTATACGTTATACGTTATACGTTATACGTTATACGTTATACGTTACTCGTTATACGTAATATGAAATACGTTTCACGTTACAAGTTATACGTTATACGTTATACGTTATACGTTATACGTTATACGTTATACGTTATACGTTATACGTTATACGGTATACGTTATGCGTTATACGTTATACGTTATACGTTATACGTTATACGTTATACGTTATACGTTATACGTTATACGTTATAAGTTACACGTTATACATTATAAGTTACACGTTATACATTATACGTTATACGTTATACGTTATACGTTATACGTTATACGTTATACGTTATACGTTATACGTTATACGTTATACGTTATACGTTATACGTTATACGTTATACGTTATACGTTATACGTTATACGTTATACGTTATACGTTATACGTTATACGTTATACGTTATACGTTATACGTTATACGTTATACGTTATACGTTATACGTTATACGTTATACGTTATACGTTATACGTTATACGTTATACGTTATACGTTATACGTTATACGTTATACGTTATACGTTATACGTTATACGTTATACGTTATACGTTATACGTTATACGTTATACGTTATACGTTATACGTTATACGTTATACGTTATACGTTATACGTTATACGTTATACGTTACTCGTTATACGTAATATGTAATACGTTTTACGTTATAAGTTATACGTTATACGTTATACGTTATACGTTGTACGTTATACGTTAAACGTCAGACGTTATATGTTATACGTTATACGTTATACGTTATGTGTTATACGTTATACGTTATACGTTATACGTTATGCGTTATGCGTTATACGTTATACGTTATGCGTTATACGTTATACGTTATACGTTATACGTTATACGTTATACGTTATACGTTATACGTTATACGTTATACGTTATACGTTACTCGTTATACGTAATATGTAATACGTTTTACGTTATAAGTTATACGTTATACGTTATACGTTATACGTTGTACGTTATACGTTAAACGTTAGACGTTATATGTTATACGTTATACGTTGTACGTTATACGTTATATGTAATATGTAATACGTTATACGTTATACGCCATACGTTATACGTTACACGTTTAACGTTTTACGTTATGCGTTATACGTTATGCGTTATACGTTATACGTTATACGTTATACGTTATCCGTTATACGTTATACGTTATACGTAATACGTTATACGTTATACGTTATACGTTATACGTTACTCGTTATACGTAATATGTAATACGTTTTACGTTATAAGTTATACGTTATACGTTATACGTTATACGTTATACGTTGTACGTTATACGTTATATGTAATATGTAATACGTTATACGTTATACGCCATACGTTATACGTTACACGTTTAACGTTTTACGTTATGCTTTATACGTTATGCGTTAAACGTTATACGTTATACGTTATACGTTATACGTTATACGTTATACGTTATACGTTATACGTTATACGGTATACGTTATGCGTTATACGTTATACGTTATACGTTATACGTTATACGTTATACGTTATACGTTATACGTTATACGTTAAACGTTATACGTTATACGTTATACGTTATACGTTATACGATATACGTTATACGTTATACGTTGTACGTTATACGTTATACGTTATACGTTATACGTTATACGTTATACGTTATACGTTATACGTTATACATTATACGTTATACGTTATACGTTATACGTTAAACGTTATACGTTATACGTTACTCGTTATACGTAATATGAAATACGTTTCACGTTATAAGTTGTACGTTATACGTTATACGTTATACGCTATACGTTATACGTTATACGTTATACGTTATACGGTATACGTTATGCGTTATACGTTATACGTTATACGTTATACGTTATACGTTATACGTTATACGTTTTACGTTATACGTTATAAGTTACACGTTATACATTATAAGTTACACGTTATACATTATACGTTATACGTTATACGTTATACGTTATACGTTATACGTTATACGTTATACGTTATACGTTATACGTTATACGTTATACGTTATACGTTATACGTTATACGTTATAAGTTATACGTTATACGTTATACGTTATACGTTATACGTTATACGTTATACGTTATACGTTATACGTTATACGTTATACGTTATACGTTATACGTTACTCGTTATACGTAATATGTAATACGTTTTACGTTATAAGTTATACGTTATACGTTATACGTTATACGTTGTACGTTATACGTTAAACGTTAGACGTTATATGTTATACGTTATACGTTGTACGTTATACGTTATATGTAATATGTAATACGTTATAGGTTATACGCCATACGTTATACGTTACACGTTTAACGTTTTACGTTATGCGTTATACGTTATGCGTTATACGTTATACGTTATACGTTATCCGTTATACGTTATACGTTATACGTTATACGTTATACGTTATACGTTATACGTTATACGTTATTCGTTATACGTTATACGTTATACGTTATACGTTATACGTTCTACGTTATACGTTGTACGTTATACGTTGTACCTTATACGTTATACGTTATACGTTATACGATATACGTTATACGTTATACGTTATACGTTATACGTTATATGTTTTACGTTATACCATATACGTTATACGTTATACATTATACGTTATACGTTATACGTTATACGTTACACGTTATACGTTATACGTTATACGTTATTCGTTATACGTTATACGTTATACGTTATACGTTATTCGTTATACGTTATACGTTATACGTTATACGTTATACGTTATACGTTATACGTTATACGTTATACGTTACTCGTTATACGTAATATGAAATACGTTTCACGTTACAAGTTATACGTTATACGTTATACGTTATACGTTATACGTTATACGTTATACGTTATACGTTATACGTTACTCGTTATACGTAATATGTAATACGTTTTACGTTATAAGTTATACGTTATACGTTATACGTTATACGTTGTACGTTATACGTTATATGTAATATGTAATACGTTATACGTTATACGTCATACGTTATACGTTACACGTTTAACGTTTTACGTTATGCTTTATACGTTATGCGTTAAACGTTATACGTTATACGTTATACGTTATACGTTATACGTTATACGTTATACGTTATACGTTATACGGTATACGTTATGCGTTATACGTTATACGTTATACGTTATACGTTATACGTTATACGTTATACGTTATACGTTATACGTTATACGTTATAAGTTACACGTTATACATTATAAGTTACACGTTATACATTATACGTTATACGTTATACGTTATACGTTATACGTTATACGTTATACGTTATACGTTATACGTTATACGTTATACGTTATACGTTATACGTTATACGTTATACGTTATACGTTATACGTTATACGTTATACGTTATACGTTATACGTTATACGTTATACGTTATACGTTATACGTTATACGTTATACGTTATACGTTATACGTTATACGTTATACGTTATACGTTATACGTTATACGTTATACGTTATACGTTATACGTTATACGTTAT